>NC_072733.1:156460921-156760921 GCF_026930045.1 Uloborus diversus | reverse complement strand
TTTCTGCAAATATACTTGTTGCTATCAGAAGCAACGTAACTTGGTGTTGATATTCAGTTAATATGTAAACAAGTTTATTGAAATAGGCTTTTAACTGAACTAATCTTATATTTTCGGTTTCGATTAAATTGTTTCATACGCTAGCATGTGTTATTTTGATCAAAAAACATTCCTTGATGGGTCTCCGTAATTCTGAGGTAGAACATTAGCTTTGAACGCCGGAGGTCGTGGGTTCGATACTCAAACATTTCCCCCCAACTACGCCCCTGCAAAGTTATTCAAACAAGCTGGTTCTGTGCGTAAATTTAAAAAATATACTTTTTTTTTCTACTGTTGTCTTTAAGTTTTATGATATTTATACACAAATTGTGGTTGAGTTAACGGTATTCATAATTTCTGGGCTTGCGAAAGATTACTTTTGAGCAGTGGATAGACAATGTGTTTTTGCCAAGTGGTCTATGCTTGTTTGTTATGCTTAAAAAGGGCAAAATGTCTTGAACTATAGGGTCTGGTGGGGTAAAGTGGTCATAAAATCGTAGGTTTTCAACTTAGGTGGATAGTAAATACAATAAATTCTTTAAATACTTTTTTTTTTTTTTTTGTTGTTATTTTACATTGCATTATTAAAGAACACAATACATTGAATTTTAGGAAGAAAAATATTGATTTTAGTAGTTTTATAGCACTTTCTTTTCCCTATGTTTTTATGACCACTTTACCCCATGGGGTGGGGGAAAGTGGTCATGGTTAGAAATAGATGCAAAATCATCATAAATAACCCTAATACTTGAATATTTCGGTTGTTTTTGTGGTTACAAGTATATTCACGAGTACATGCGTGTATACGTGTCTACCTGAGTATATAAGTGCTCGTATATACACGAATATAAGCGAGCATATACGTGTATAGTAGAATGTATAGCTGTATGGATAAAATATACTTGCAGATACCCATCTACGTATTTATTGGTGCATTTATGTCAATACGTCTATGTACGTGCCTACACGAGTAAATATGCGTATATATACGTATGGACTCGTATGTTTAACCCCGTTTCCTGCAAAAAAAAATACATATTAAGTAAAATTAATATTTAATTTGTATCTGCCATATACTTGAAGATTCAATGACATTAGAAGAACAATATTCGTTAAGCCTAAGATTATGACCACTTTACCCCATTTTAATTAAATTGTTCTAAAAAATTATCTAACATAGATTCAGTTAACTGCTAATGAGTAAGAGTTCTTGAGACATGTAGGAAGCTTCCTGTGCAGTCAATCTGTTCATAATTCTAAACAACAAAATTTCCCAGGGAAGTTAAAAGAGGTGTTTAGATTTTTAAAATTTTCATATTCACGCAAAATAATTTTTTTACCAAATAAAATTTTGCCAGTTGTAAAATTTTATATTCAAAATGTAGTTTCCAACTGCCCTACTCGAAAATAAAATTTTCACATTCTTTCGAAAAAATTTTCCAAGCTATTGCCATTTATTTGACGTATGACCACTTTACCCCATTGACCACTTTCCCCCACCAGACCCTATATTTTTTGAACTCCTTGGGATTTCTGTTAATAAGCTTTCAGGAACTCTGAAACTGTAACATAAATTGAATTAAGGGACTGTCCATAAGGGATGTTGCAAAATTTTGAACAAATCCCCCCCCCCTCCCCTTGTTACATGTAACGCTGTTCAACATGAGCATATTGTTGTAAACAACGCGTGATGTCACACTTCTTGTTATCCCCTCCCTTCCCCCTGTCACAAAACTGTCACACTGAATTCCTAAAAGAGCATGCTCAGCAAAATGTTGATCTAAATGTAACATATGTATAAGTTTTTAAGTAATGAAGCAAGTTGCTAAAATTGTCATTCTAGGAAAAGTTTTTTTGAAAAAGGTTACTTTGTCATCAATTAATACTTTTTAAAATATTTTTTCAAAAGCCTAAAATGATGAACTATAAAAGCACCCCCCCCCCCTCCACACACAAGATTCATTAGCAGCAGAAAAAGCTAAAACTGGAAAAGTAGCCAAATTCCAAAAAAAAAAAAAAAGGCTGCTTAGATATTGAATACATTTTTTTTTTTTTTTGATGTACAACATGCAGTATTCATGATGTTGTATAATTCCTTCTTTACTTAACGTTTTTAAAGTTGAATTCCTGTGTAACTTTTCGAGAGTGCCCACCGAAGGGGGGAGGGGTAGGAATCATAGTCTCATAATAATGATAGCTTTTCAACGGCTATAGTTATAAATAACTGAGCCCTTGAAATTTTAATGGAGATGGGGGAGATGTTTTTGGGGTATTTTTCTTGCAGTTTTCATAATTGAAGGGGTAGGGCACCGTTTACTTTGGGGGATGGCATCCAAGCATTCATGTCTTTTTAAAAGCATAAATTTTCTCAGCTAAAAGTTAACATTAATAATCTGGTATTATGTACTTTAATTTGATGTTATGTCTTTGAAACATATTGCAGTCATGTTTCCCGTTTACTTAAGTAAAAATGTTTATTTATTTTTTTAAAATTTCATTTAATTCTTATTCAAATACAAGGGTAAAATTATTTTTTGTTTTGTTGTAATTGTAAAATGAAAGTTCATTTATTTATTTCAATACTTCTTAAGACTTAATGTTTCAATACAATATACGAGTAGTTAAAATGCGCTTAGTTAAAAAAAAAATTTCCAATGAAAAAAAATGTGTTTATTTATCACTTCGTTTTAACATGATTGTAAAATAAAATCGTGTTTAGTTATTTGATTACTTTGTAAGATTTATAAATGTTTTTTTGTAAAATACTATGAATTAAGCTCAGTGTATTTTTTAATGTATATTATCGGTTCCTTTTCGTGTTTTCAAATGAAAAAGTAGAACTTTTAATGCTACTAAAATAATAGAAGACAATAATAAATAAACCAAATAGTTTAATTAAACCAAAATACTAATCGAAGCGCTCACTTCCCAATATCATTGTGGATCGACGAACGATGACGTCATTTGCTAGTTAGATGACCTGCCTCGCCTGAGTCCAAAAAAAAAAAAGAAAAAAATGTCAGCAGCGTGGGCACAGTCAATATGTTAAAAGAAGATAAATAGCTATATATATTTTTATATACAGTTGCGGATCCAGAAAAAAATTACAGGCGGGGGGGGGGGACACACCACGATGTAACGTTTTTAAAGAATTTATTTACAGGGTGGTCTGTCTAAAAAACGTGATAGAAATTATAATAAATTGTTGCAGAAAAAAAGTGTACAAGAACATTAAACCAATGGCTTTAATGCAGATATAAAGTAACATTTAATATATAAGATTCGCAAAATGTCCGTCATCGGATTTAGTGTTATGTAACACTAAAGCCGATTTTATATAAAACCGGTTCCAAAGTCATAATACACTGGAGTGTGACAGAATCAAGCGCATAAACCTTCCTTCTGATGGCCGATTAAGGTCCTCCATTGATTTAAGAGGCAGCCCATTGATTATGCCCTTGATATAAGACCGTAAGAAGGGGCATGGGTTTAGGCCAGGATTGTATGGAGGCCACGCTGTCACATGCCTCTTGGATTTCTCCATAGGTGTCGGAACCGGGGGAGCTCCCCCAGTGAATATTTCAAACTGGCTCAGCTCCCCCGGAAAATTCTAGCACTGCAGCTTATTGCCGTACATTGATTTCCTCAAACCTGATTTCAAAAATGTGATCTGCCTTTTCTAGGAATTTCGGAATTTCCACCCAATAAGCAACAAAAGCCGGGGGCGGACGGATTGGTCAGTGCACTTGAATTCACCTTCACCCTTTTTTTACTGTTAAAACATCTCTTGATTCCAGAAATGCGGAAAAGTGGGATCTACCCCGCGGCCTGCGAAAATCAGTACCAGTACCAATATGGATTTGCTCACACCTTGAGCTCGTGTTTCGGCTTTCGAGAGCGGCATTGCAGATCAGTTCATATTTTTATTAGTTTTGCATGTGGTTTTTTTGTCCAATGCGGTGGCGAATCCAGAATTTTGTTCTGGGGGCGGCTGAGGTAGTTAAAATTCTTGCTGAGGTCTCCTTGTCATTACCAAAGTTTATCGATGTAAACGAAGGTGTTCTGTATCATTATCTGCTATCTAGGGGTGTTAATGACTAATGAATCTTTCTGAGTTACATTTGAAATTATCTAAAATTTGGTATTCATTGTTAAAATTCTAAATTTTAAATGTATATTCAAAGTTTTTTCATTCGTTTAGACATATTTGTTATGCAATTTGAAGGCAAAATTTTCAATTCTCGTTAAGGATGCAAAACAATTACGCTGACAAGGTGATGTAAATGAAATAGAAGAAAGAAAAGCTGAAACATGTTAAACAAATAGTGAAAAACAGCGAGAAAGAAGACAAAATTTTAAGAATTGATATTAAACACGAAAATTAAAGAGAGAGAAAGAAAGAAAAAACAAGTAGTTATTATATCTACACTTTTTTCTCCTTTCCTTCTTTCAGTGAGTAAATGTATAAATATTTGGAACAGGTAGGGAAAAAGTTCAGAAATTTGAAGGGAAATTTCAGAAAACTAACACTCCTGTTACTATCGCAAATTTGTGTATCAACCTTTAGAAGAGCGAAAACAAATTAATTGATAAAGATAGAATAGATGTAAGAAATTATATATATATATATTTTTTAACATTAAGATGCATAGACAGTGGGTAAAAGAATTTATTTCCGGCATAGGGGTGGCTGCAGCCTCATAGCCGCCCCCCCCCCCCTGGATTCGCCATTAGTCCAATGATCACAAAAAGAGATAATAATGAGCCAGTTTGGCATTTAAATATGAATAACATGGAAAGTGCTCCAGACATGACGGAAAAAAGGTTACTAAGGTTGTTTGTACTTGTTCAAAGAATGTTGAACTCAAGATAAATAAATACCTTTGTGCTGAACAGTAAAGTAAGACAAAACAACGTTAGAAGAAGCACAAATTTGCAAATTACAGTAGACACGTGTTTCGGCGTTACAGGGAACGCCTTTTTCAATGCAAAAAATAATGAGCTTATGGATGAAAAGACATCCGAACACGTCAGCAGTTCTATGGGGACAAGCCCCATCTTACATGATCCAAAACCAGGTCATGTTGAGAAGGGCCTGCTTCAGGGCCAAAGTGATGATCTTGTATGGACACAAGCCCATTGCTTTCGTGAGGCTTTGTAAAGTGATGTTTTGAATATGCTCAATTGTTGGGATGCCTTTCAAGTGGAAGTGATTGACTGATCCTCAAAGAATGAGTACACGACCCTTGTTATCGAAAAAAACTGGATTTTCGTTTCTATGTCATTCTTCTAACATTCCAAACACACTGGGTAGATTAAAATCTAGCCATTATCCTGTCCTGTATATAAAAATCAGTGTGAGATTAGAGTCAGAGAGAGAGAGAACATCAGCCACATGATAGCGTCCAGTCCACTTTGCTGCTAGTAGACAGGCCCGAAATACTTTGTTGTTAGATGAACGGCCCGAAGTATGACCGGCCCACTGGCCAAATGCCCAGTTGCCCGCCGGCTGTATTCGCCACTGGATACATGCATAAAAATATACACTCACCTTTTATCCTTTTAGCCTCCCTGACCTTGATCTTTCAGACTAGCCACACAGAGTTGCGACAACGCGGCATCAATTTCCTATTGGTCGAAGACCGTCTGAGGCCGAAATGGGAAGATTGGGCGCCGAAGATTGGGCGCCGACTATTGGGCGCCGAGCACTTTGGGCGGCGGGAAATTTGGGCGCCGAGCACTTTGGGCGCCGGGAACTTTGGGCGCGAAGCATATTGTGCCCAGTATTCCCGGGGCCTAAAATGCTCGGCGCCCAATGTTTCCGGCGTCCAAAATGCTCGGCGCCCAATGTTCCCGGCGGCGAATTTTGAAACGGTCTCAATGCTTACGTTACGGTAGCTACCGGTTAGTTACCCACGTGATGGTAATTGGTTGATCATAGAGCGCTGCGGTTAGTAACCGGTCGACCGGTGAGGTTCGTCGAACGCAAGGAATGCTTGCGTTCGCCGAGCTCAACTGTTAGCTACCGGTTAATCGTTCACGTGACATCTAATGATCACGTTCTTCATATTAATACGGCAACCGGTTGATGATAGAACGCAGCGGTTAGCAACCGGTTACTCAGTGGTCGACCGGCTAGGATTGCCGAACAAAACCAATTACAGTACATTGGCGAAATGAAAAATAAAAACGAGCGCGTTCTATAACACAACTTAGTAACCTGGATACATTAAAGCAACCCTGAGTAAAATGTAAACAGAGCCGCCTCTTTAAATTCTGAGGTAGAAATTGCAATGCGAAATATTGCTGTTTAAAGTTTTAGTTCGTTTTAATTTCACGATTTACTGTTTTTTGTGTTGTGAAATATTTCCGTTTTCGTAGGGTTTCTTCTGAATCTTAATTTACGTCTGTATTGTTATGTTTGGAACCCTTTCCCCCAACTACCAATCACTTCTGAAAAGCTCCAAATTCAGAGTTAATTACAATACAATATGAATAGCAACCCCTTTTGCAAGTTTTCCGGATTTTTCGCATGCCATGAATGTAAGGGAAAAAAGGGCCACTCACTTTGGCTCCCCTCCCCCCTCTAACTTAACTATCACAGGTGCTATGAATTCAAAGTCAATTATACAATATTTGCTGTAAACTCCTTTGATAGGGAACATTTTAATATAATTAAGATTTAGGTGCAATCTGCAAATTGTTATCAATTATCAGTTCATTCAGGCAAAATTAACAAGGCCAAAAAAAAAAAAAAAAATTTTTAGAGCTCTGAATATATTATTATCATTAGCATACAAATGAACTCACACCTATTAGACTATAATGATTTAGTACAGTTAAGGAGAGACACAAGCTCGGAGCATAAAACAATCGAAATGGAACAGCTTACAGTTCCTGGGGCCAATGACTACTGATTGCGAGTAGTTGGTGGTAGCCAAACGTGTCATTTTAATTTTTTCTAGGAAATGGGGGGGGGGGGAGTGTGCAAAGGCTGACACTGGTCGCTCAAATTCTAACGAGCCCCACAGAGTATAGGAGCAGTGACTCAACATCTTCACACCCATCCTTTCCCCTTTTTATTCTTTTTATAAAACTAAAAACTGAGACAGATGAAGGTGAAATTAAATTAAATGAAAAGGATTATATTCTTTCCTGAGATAAAATGTATTTCTTAGATCATTAAATGGTAGTATTTTTGACAGATTTTCTCACGACATTTTTATTGTTAAAAAACTTTATGAACTAACCAAAATCTTCAACATATTGTTCAGAGAAAACCAATAAATTAAAACATCAACAACATAAGAGAAGCACACTCAGATTGTATTTCAGTTACTATTCTCAAGAATATAAAAAAAATCAACAGTCAATGAAACTCATTTTGAAACAGCATGTATTATCTACCTTGTTAAAATCTGTTCTGCGTCTCTTTCAATGTGAGTTTATTGCGAATGTTTACAGCAAGCAGAATTTTCCAAACATAACTACAATACAGACGTAAATTAAGATTCAGAAGAAACCCTACAAAAACGGAAATATTTCACTACATAAAAAACAGTAAATCGTGAAATTAAAACGAACTAAAACTTTAAACAGCAATATTTCGCATTGCAATTTCTACCTCAGAATTTAAAGGGGCGGCTCTGTTTACATTTTACTCGGGGTTGCTTTAATGTGTCCAGGTTACCATGCTGTTTAATAGAACGCGCTCGTTTTTATTTCTCATTTCGCCAGTGCACAGTAATTGGTTTTGTTCGGCGATACTATCCGGTCGACAATTGAGTAATCGGTTGCTAACCGCTGCGTTCTATCATGAACCGGTTACCGTATTAATATGAAGCACGTGATCATTAGGTGTCACGTGATCGATTAACCGGTAGCTACCAGTTGAGCTGGGCGAACCTCACCGCTCGACCGGTTACTAACCCCAGCGTTCTATGATCAACCGGTTACCATTCTAAGCAGTTGATTGGAGCAAGTGATCATTAGCTGTCACGTGGTTAACTAACCGGTAGCTACCGTAACGTAAGCATTGAGAGCGTTTCAAAATTCGCCGCCGGGAACATTGGGCGCCGAACATTTTGGACGCCGGAAACATTGGGCGCCGAGCATTTTAGGCCCCGGGAATACTGGGCACAATATGCTCGGCACCCAAAGTTCCCGGCGCCCAAAGTGCTCGGCGCCCAAAGTTCCCGGCGCCCAAAATGCTCGGCGCCCAAAGTGCTCGGCGTCCAAAGTTCCCCGCGCCCAAAATGCTCGGCGCCCAAAGTCCCCGGCGCCCAATATGCGGCGCCCAATTTACGGCGCCCAATCTGCGGCGCCCAATCTTCCTAGACCGCCTGAGGCAGTGTTTCTTCTTCTCCCGTAGGATTAACATGGAGCGTATGACAGTGCTGTGGAAAAAACCCAGAATCTGGAAAATTAAAGGTGAGTCCAAGATTTTAATGCTCATATTACTGTTCTAAAATGTTCAAATTATACGTATGTAGCTTTACTTGAGTGAGTCCATTCCTATTTCTTTAACTATCGCGTAATTATATCAAGAACATGTGTTCAGGTGTGCAAAAATTCCCTTCTGACACTTTATTTGGGTCTTTTATAGTTAGTTTTCCTGTTAAATCGATTATTCCAATCACAACGTTATTGAAAAACAACACTTTAAGACAAGGCAAAAGTTTAAATTGTGTAAATTAATTTTTTTTAACGATAGATCTCTGTATTCGGTTTGGCGCGATTTTCTTCTTCTTCTTCTGGAGTTCCCGGAAGAAAATATTGTTGAGGACTGCGTACAGAGCGCTTTGCCTCCCTTTCGTATCTTATTTTGAATAAAAAACAGCTGTGTTAAGGCAGATCTTTTTATAGCCGTCTTAAATATATTAAAAATTGCTTAGAATTATATATATTTATATATATATATATTTATTTGTTTATTTATTTTTGATGGATGAAGCAACTGCATTAATGTGAGTATAATATGCAAATAACTGAAGTAATCTAACAGTATAAAAGTAGAGCAAAGAGAGGACGGGGCCGTGGTAGCCTAGAGTCCCTATATGAAAACGTAGTTTTCAGAGTTGCGACAACAGCTACGCTCGGAAAGCGCAACCGGTTACAGGAGAAAGATAGGGTTGCCGCCGAGCTGCAAGATTGGCTCCTTGTTCGCTTTCGAGTTTCATTAAAAAAAATAGTCACAAGCGGGAGCGGGAAGAGTGGCTGAAACGGGTTCTGAAGGATGTAAGCACGCGGATTCGAAAATGCATGCTGTCAATAAATGAAACGCTCGATTTTGTTTCAAACATTAGAAAAAGACAAAATGGCCCTGTGTTAGCAGAATTAAAAGCAGATTTTTTTCTTTAACCTTATTCTCTTTAATACGATTAATTTTAAATTAATCAAAAGATTCTCAGACAACGAAAATTATATTATAGTTTGAATTGATTCAAAATGAATGAAGGAATAAAAACTTATTAAGAAAATGAAAATAAATAAGCAACAAATAACGAACATAAAAAATTGCTTGTTTTTGCTACGTTAATTAAGTTTTATAAAGATTTTTGAACATAGAAATATTTCTTGAATTGATATCAAAAGCATTACTTATTTTTTTTCTATAAAAGGAAAAAAAAAATACAATTTTCTGATTTAAATGGAAAAGTTTAACATTAGCTTAAAAATTCCGAAAGGAAATATATGCCTGGGATGTCCACCTACGGGGGGGGGGGGGGACACCCATGTATATGCAAAGGAAAGTTTGAAAGAGTAATACTAGAAATATGCAGAAGCTTAAAACAAGGTATCCTATCCAGGCCCGGATCTATATATTTTGGGCCTCCCTGCAACAAAATCTCTATAGCCCCTTCCCAGAGGCCATCAGTGTATATTTGTAACATTAAATAAGTCTTAGTGCTAGGTTTTTTTCAATTTTTTTTCTTCAATTTCATAGGCCGTTGAACCCCTTAAGACCTGAGACACCCCACACAGCAGGGATCCTATCTCGCTCCCCCCCCCCACTCAAAAAAAAGAACCTCTGAATATTTCAATGGTTTAGAGGGCACACCTAGTTAATAGATTAATTTGTATTTAGCTGAAAACGAAATTATATTAATCAGAGGTCATTTTTATTTGAAACTAGATGCAGATAGAAATATTCAGAAATGAATTGGGAAGTTAAGGGGGGGGGCGTGTATTTTGACTTATATTTTTTTAACATTCGTATATGCATAAGAAACAGATGTCTCCATTGTTTTACATTTATTTCTTGAAAGTACACTATCTATTATTTAAAATTTTCAACAACATTTTTATACCAAAACAATACTAGAATGAAAGGTAGTTAGGTAGTAGACATTTTTTTAATGAAACAAAATTAAAACAATTCAGAGCACCAAAAAAGGACTTGTACTTATTTTGAATTTTTATAAGAAAACAAAAACTAAAAATTAAAAACAATTTAGCATGAGGAAAACTCATTTATTTCATGTTAAGTTTTCAGATCAATAGCATGATCTTATAGTTGCAATCTTGTTGCTGTTGTAAACAACATAGATCTCTGTTGTTCAATTTATTTTTTGGTGTTATTGTATCTATAAACTTTATTTAAACACAAAATTTCCAGCATTTTCATCCGAAAAAGAAAACATTAGTTTAATTAAAAACCTCAGTCACTAATGGGCTAATCTTCAAAAAGTGCAACTTTGCTGTCACATGCCTTTTACAGTTAAAACTAAGGAATAGTTTATTATTTTTTAATTTCAGCAAAAATATATCCATTTAAATCTGCCGACAGTTTTTTTTTGTAATAATTTTTATTTATTTATTTTTGGGAGTTCACAGCATGTGAATTCTTACCTTCATGTATTAGAATTTAATTAATTCAAAATAAATGAAGTGATAAAAAAAAGGTAAGAAAATGAAAATAAATAAATGAACAACAGATAATGCACATTAGAAATTGCTTGTTTTTGTTTCGGAAAGGCAAGCGTTATAAAGAGTTTTAAATCTAAAAATATTTCCTGTAACCATCTAAAAAGCAATATTACTAATAAAAATGGTTTGGTATTAAAAAAATTGCATGTTTAAGTTTACCCTGTACAATTTTCTGATTTAAATGTGATTAAGTTAAACATTAAATTAAAAATTTGAAAGGTAAATATGCAAAGGAAAATTTGAAAGCTTAATACTAGAAATAGGTAGATGGTTGAAACGAGGTAACCCCTCCCCCCCCCCAAAAAAAAAGAAAGAAAAAATACCAAGAACCTCTAAATATTTTAGTGGTTCAGTAGGTTATCATGGTTAAAATATTAATTAGAATAAAATTTAAAATTATTACTTTAATTTGATGTAGATAGAAATATTCAGAAATAAATTGAGGAGTTGAGGGGGTGTAATTTTAAACATTACTTATTTTCAACTCATATGAATAAGAAACAAATGTATCTATTGTTATTTATTTATTTCTCTGCATCATACATCTATTACTTAAATTTTGAACAATATTTTCACATCAAAACAATATTACAAAGTAAAAATCATTCACAGCACCAGTAGAGGACTTGTACTTATTTTCAATTTTCATGGAAAAGCAATGTTTACATTTAATTTTGACATATATTTTAAATACAACTTAGCATGAAGAAAACTCATTAATTCCATACTAAGTCTTCAGGTCATTACCACATAAAAATTACAACCAAAGTCTCTAATGTTAAATTTATTTTTTGGTGTTGTTACATCTGTAAACTTTATTTCAAACACAGAATTTCCAACATTTTTACACGAGGAAATAAAGAGGAAACAAAGACATTTTTCTCAACTAGGCAATCAAACTCAAATTCAGGGTACCGAAACAGGATTTGTAGTTTTTATAGATTTTGGGACAAACTATTATTATCAATAACTGCTTAAGTAACAAAATAGGCAAAGATTAATCTTTGTGTTTTCTGAAATGCAACGTAACGTCAAAATATTTAGATGTTCAAATTGTAGTGATTATTACCAAATTTTTAAAAATTCCTTACTCCAAAGTATCATTTCCTAAAATTAATAATTATGGACAAAACATTAGTTTAATCAATATTTTCAGTCACTTATAAACATAAAGAAAATAAATTTTGTTATAGGCTTTATTCCCATGTACTCAATCAAGGAGTTTCGATTAGACAGGGCAAAATATACTGATGCTTGTAATTTATTTTCTCTTATACTATTCGTGAAGTGAATTTTTATGAAAAAAAAAACTCCCTTGATTGAAATAAACTGAATTTTTTGTTTAGATTTTTTCATATAGATTGTTATTCCATTCATTACCCCATATCATGGATGGATGAACACGACGTATGTTCTAATATCCTGAAAAATGCTTCCAGAACTCAGTCAGAAACAGAACAGGTGCACTGACAGTCAGAAGTGGACTAAGATAACAGTTGCTACCAATCCCTTCCAAAATTGGAGCTATTTGCAGTTATTCAAATTCTGTCCTGTAGTTTAAGTGGGGAGAAAAATCTCTTTTTGAGAGGGGGGGGAGGGTTCTGGATAATTACAGGAACAGAATAAGCAGAAATGAACTGTTCATTTAATGCTGAAATAAGGTATAACAATAAACAAACCTAAATACATCTTTCATAATTTTATGTATACCTAAATTTTTTAGCCTTGCCTTAAATACCAAAAAATTTATTATAAATCTGAATTGAAAACAATATTTTTACATGACAAACAAGCATAAACCTAAAGAAAGCACTTGATTTACAAAACAAATTCAAAACTCTAAATTTAGAGAATCAAAACAGAATTCCAGCTACTATTTCAAAATTTCTGTTGCAAAAGTATTGTTTGTTTAACCTCTTTACATTTCAATATTATTATACAAATGAATGATAATAAATTTGATAATAAGCGTAACAAATCAGAAATACAGCATTGTCTGTATGAAGAAGATCAAAATTTCATTTAATTACACTATTTAGCATTTGAACACAAAATTTTCGTTGGTTTGTATGTTGTTGTTGAAAGTTCAAAGACCATTTCGGCAACAAATTTCCTGAAGTTTTCATCATAACAAACATGAATGGCATATTATACATGGAAATTTATTATTATTTTTTAAACAACTTCATTAAAATTAGTTTTGATAAAGCTGTCAAGCTAAGAAAACTTCGAAAATGATTTCTGGACATCCTTGTAAACTTAATACTGGAGATCATTCTATTATACAATTTTTTAAGCAAACAGTACAATATTATCATGAGTTTTCTAGAACATCTGCATCAGGGCTACAATTCAATTAGTAGTTGAGCTTTCTTTAAGTTGCAGAAAATCTGGAAGAAACTTAAAAAACATTAAGGGCAAATAAGTTTAAAAGCTGAAGTAAAACTCTTCAAATGTGCTAAATCATCAATACGGCTGATGTTTTGAATTGGCAGGAATGTTTTTAAAGTAGTTCATAAAATTATAAATGGAAAATAAATAAACACACTTTAATTGAAATAGAGCTGTATTTCAACTACTTTGCATTAAGTGTGTTGTAAAGTTTAATTTCAAATAACAGGGTGTTCTAAAAACACATGAAAAAGTAAAACACATATTACAGGGAATATTTTAATTCATCAATCTCTTTTGACTAGCATAGATTGTTTTTTTCATTCATTTATCTACATAATATTATGTATATATTTTTTAGTGTGCATCATCTTTGCTCTTAAGAAGAGAAATCATCAGTTTATGATGACTAAAATAAGTAACGATTGGATATAAATTTTATAGGAACCGTGAGATAACTTGCTTGTTTTTTCTGCATTTCACTTAGGAATATCCACAGCAAAATTGTAGGGGTAGGTGGGGTATGTTGGACAGTGGGGCACGTTGTTCAAGTCCCAATTATTTTAATAATATTAATATTTTTTATTTTATTTTCTGACCAACAAATAGCTCCTATGGTCCTACAAATTTTATCACGAAATCACATGGCACAGTTATATTGAACAAATTTTTTTCCAGAAAGTGTTATTTCAGCAGTCCTGAGTATTTTTCAGAAAACTATAATTTAATTTTTTTAATGGTTTTAGTCAAGATTGAGGAGAAAAAAAATTAAACTCCTGTCTTGAACTTTTACGTGAATGCCCCTACCTCATCAAAGAGCTTACTTGTGCTTGTGATTGAAAAAATGTGAGTGCATACTGTAGAAAATATTTATAAACTGTTCTTGTTTGGCTGTAACATATAAATATAAGTGAAGTAAAAATATAGAGAATGCAATAAAACTGATGCTTAAATTTAGATTCTTTAAAAAAAAGTCACATTTTTCAGTAAATTCATTTATCTATACCAGATATTTCAGCTGGCCACATGAATCAGTTTTGAAAGCCGTATGTTGGGCACCATTGTCTTAGAGCATTTGAATTCCCCTTTATTTCAATGTTCTATTTCCTGACAAAAGTATTGATTTTCTAAAGTCTTTAACAAATTAAGATAATCTCTGATAAATTGAATATTTGTTTATTTATACATTTATTTTTATGAGTGGTTGAAATGAACTCAGATGCAATTGAATTACCTTTTGAGTGGGTGAGGCAAAATCATGAACATGTAATAAATGAATATAAATAATGAAAGAAACATTACTTTTAAAGTGGATGCATTATAATAATAATAATATAAGAGAAATAAACAATTCTGATTTAAGGAAGCAGTTACTAAAGATTTTATTTTGCATTGATTGAAAACATCAGATAAATCTCAAAATATCCAATATATATCAAAATATCGGATATTTTCGAACCCTGATCTTTACAGATAAATCTCAAAAACCCATTATGACAGCCTTTATTTTAAAATGCCACACTAGTTAAAATTTAACTCCACATTAATCGAGATAGGATTATTTAAAAATCATTTTTTCCACCAAATATCGAAATTTTTACGAAATTGATGTGGGATGAGAGCTTTATGTACTTTATTTTTCTGCTGATCTAGAAGAGTAGAATTTTTCTAAAGTTTGATTCCAAGAAACAGGTTGTGTCATAATGACACACGATAGACGTGAAACATGTTAATTGTTCATCAAACACTTTTGAATAGATTGTATTTCTTATTCATTTTCTTACATAAAATTATATACATGTGTCCACTTATAATGATCATCTTCTTCCTTCTTAAGAAGAGAAATGATCTGTTTACGATAACTAAAGTAAGTAATTACAAATGTACATATTGATCTCCGCGCTGCCTAAACGTAGTACATGCAACCATACAAAATGAGAAAGAAAGCGAGAAGAGCGCAAGGTCTCACTTTCCCCCAATATCTGAAGGCAAGCAAGCCACTATTTTCCTTCTAACCGACATTGCTTATCCCCACCACTTTTCATCACACAAAAAGGTTGGATATAACTTCAAAGCCCTTACATAAAAAGTTTCACTTAAAAAATCTTTGATTCAGCATTTTATCATAAAAGTATTGATATTTCAACCCACAAAACTTTATATGTACCTAATTTCTGATAAACAAGAGCTTTGTGGCTGGGAGGACTTTTACAATCTCAAAAACCCATGATAAGTCCTTACCTCAAAGGTAATTTAAAACTTGTTAAAACTTAACTATGTATCAATCATGGCATAATTATTTAAAAATCATTTTCTCAATAAAAATAGAAATTTTTACGAACCTGAAGTGGAGTGATAGCATGCACTTGATTCTTCAGCTGATAAAGAAATAGCAGGTAAAGGAAATAACAAGGCAACCTAAAAATTAGTAAACCCTAATTAGAGCATAATAAAATGTACCAACACACTACTTGAACCGAACTTAGAACACCTCAGTTTTCTGTTTATGATGGAACACACAGCGACTGGCATGCTTGTAGAATAAAAAAGAGTAAATTACCAAAATAACCAAAACTACCTACAATTCATTAAATTTTTAATAAAATAATGCATTTTAAATTGGCTCGCTCAACCTAAAAAATCGATAAAAACTGTACTGTGTGTCAAGCAAGTGTTGTACTTCATTTCCACCTCAAACGCTTTGGCAAATTTCATGTGGTCACATTAATTTCATAATCGAACCGACATTTTTTTAAACAAATTTTAACTAATAAACATTTAGCAGAATATCATAACAAAACGTTTCCATAAATCAAAATGTTATTAAAAGATACTGCCAGCAAGCACTGTAAGTCCTATAATTTATAATTTTATTTCCTCTGCATCTCCTTTCAAAAAACAAAAATTTAACACTGTAAATACTTACGTTGTATACAGTGAAGATTGCTTGAAGGAACATGAAAAACGATACATTAGTCAATTTTTGTCTAAGAAACGATCAGGAAAAATAAAAACCTTAACATTAAAACATACGTTAAAATGGGTTTTAATATCAAGTCACATTCATTTAAAATAAAAATTTCCGCAGCATAAAGCATTTATAATACAAATCACAAGTTAAGATCTCTTCACATCACAAGTGTATGTTTTGTTTACTTCCACTCGTCGCCAAGCACGAAATTGATCGCGCCAAACCGAATACAGAGATCTATCGTTAAAAAAATTTAATTTACACAATTTAAACATTTGCCTTGTCTTAAAGTGTTGTTTTTCAATAACGTTGTGATTGGAATCATCGATTTAACAGAAAAAATAACTATAAAAGACCCAAAAAAAGTGTCAGGATGGAATTTTAGCACACCGGAACACATGTTCTTGATATAATTACGCGATAGTTAAAGAAATAGGAATGGACTCACTCAAGTAAAGCTACACACGTATAATTTGAACATTGTAGAACAGTAATATGAGCATTAAAATCTTGGACTCACCTTTAATTTTTCAGATTCTGGGTTTTTCCACAGCACTGTCATACGCTCCATGTTAATCCTACGGGAGAAGAAGAAACCTTGCCTCAGGCGGTCTTCGACCAATAGGAAAATGATACCGCGTTGTCGCAACTCTGAAAACTACGTTTTCATATAGGGACTCTATGGTAGCCCGATCGGTAGAGTGTCGGATTCGGAGCCGGAGGGCCTCGGGTTCGAACCTCGATGGTCGAAGACCCACCGTCGTCATTAAAGGGGACTGGGCGACGTTAAATATGCTCGTGGTCTCAATGTCCTCCAAGTGAAACGATACCTCTGGGGGTGCTAATTTCAGGTAGCTATTAGCTCCTGGATTAGTTCAAAATTCTCATTAACTGTTGGATCCGGTGGTGGTGCTGCCATCTATCGGTATAAAAAATAATGGAGGCAAGGCACTTAGTATGCAGATCCCTCGACATAATACAGTTGTAGTCAGTTATGACTCGGAATCGAATCGAAAGAGAGGACGGGATCAGAAGAGGGCGAGGATAGCCCTTCCGTATCTTGGATCCTTAAGCAAATCCAGACTAAAAATGTCATTTGAACATAAGTTATTAGCCTTTATAGTTTTTATAATAAAGTTCCTTTGTTCAATGTTTTTACTACAATTCCATATTACGTGCTGGGTATTTTCAATTTTTTGGCAGGTCTCGCAGATGGGGGAATTTGATTTCCTTAGTTTAAACAGTTTTTCTTTAGTTAAGAAGGAATCGGTTAGGATTCTATTCAATTTTGTTTCTTCGCTTCTGTTCTTAATCCACTTATACTTTTCATTGATTGAATTTACAATATTTTTGTATTTGGAGAAATATTTTGATCTCTCCCATATGATTTGCAACTCTTTATTCCTCTCTTTTTTTATATAATTTCGCGTGTTATTCCACGTACAGATAGGAAACATAGGTGTTTGGGAGCATGACTCTGCTTCTTTGGCTAGTTTGTCCGCTTCTTCGTTGTCTGGAATTCCCTTATGCTCAGGGACCCATACTATTTTGGTTTTGTTCTTTTTTGAGAGTTCCGATAAGTGGTGTCTTGTGTTGTATACCAGTAGGTCTTCGTTTTCGTTTTCTTCTTTTAGTGCTGTAATGGCACTTAGGGAATCGGATAAAATAATATTTGGAGAGTCATTTTTAATAAGGAATTTTGCAGCGTACCATATAGCCCCTAGTTCCGCCGTGTAAACTGAACAGATGGGTGGGATTTTTATTTTCCTTTTTAATCCTTCCTTTTTGTTATAGATAGAAAATGCTGTATTATTTGATTTTGAACCATCAGTGGCCCAGATGTTATAATTGGGGTGTTGTGTTTTGAATTCTTCAAAGGTCTGCCTGATGATGTAGTCTGGGTTTGGTTTTTGAAATTCTTTGTTCTTCAGGATATACTCGATGTTGCTGATGTCTGTTTCCGATTTTATGTATTCTTTACATATGCAATTTTCGTTCGCCATGGTTTCTCTTTCTATTTTTTCAAGGTTAGTGACTATTTCAAACATGTGTGGTTGGTTTTTTTGGAAATTTTTGATTGAGGTGATATAATTTTTATTCTTTTTAAATTTTTGTTTGCTGATGTATTTTATGTAATTCCATTTGATGCGGGTTTCTACGTTTTCTGTATCTGTAATGATCCTGATTAATTTATTTGGAGCGAAGGTATTGACCCCTAGTGCTTTCCGTAGAGCTTTATTTTCTGTTGTCTCAATTTGTTTTTGATTCGCTTTTGTATCTTTGACTCTGATTGTAATTCCGTAATTGGCTTTAGCTATAATTGTTTGCTTTGTGACGTTGAGAATATTAGCGTAACTGGCGCCAGATTGAATGCTCCCCAGCCAATTTATTACATGCAGCATTTTCTTCATTTTTCCATTTAGGTAATTTGTATGAACATTCCACTTCAGGTTGTTTTGAAAATATGTTCCTAGGATTTTATGATTTGTTGTCCATTTGATGCTTGTTCCCTGTAAGTTAAATTTTGTGGAGTTTTTCTCGTTTTTAGGGGAGAAATCAATTAAGACGGTTTTTTCTGTTGAGATAGTTATTTTGTTTTCCTTACTCCATTGTTCCAGGGATAATGAGTTTTGGTTTAGCTTTTCCTCTGCTTCGTTTTTGTTCTTCCCGGATACAATGATTGTCATGTCATCTGCATAGCAAAATATTCTTCCTTTCTTTATATAATTTCCGATGTCGGAAATAAAACAGTTAAATAGAAATGGTGATAAAATTGACCCTTGGGCTATTCCTTGGTTAATTATGGCTTTTTCTGAATTCCTGTTGTTCCAGCTTATTATTATCTTTCTATTGTGGAGGAAATTTTGAATCCATTTTATAATTTTGTAGTCTATTTTGAATTGTATGAGTTTTTGTATCAGCTTTGGTATCCAAACGTTGTCATAAGCTCCTTTAATGACTATGGCGATGGCGTACACAAATCTTTTTTTCCCCTTAAGTAATAAATTAAGTTGTAAAGGTCATAAAGATAATCTTCCGTACCTCTTTCTTTGACGAAGCCATATATGTAGTTTGGAAACACTTTAGTTTTTCTTCTGTTGATTCTGTATAATATTATTTTTTCTATTAGTTTACTGATATTTTGGGTTAGTGCAATAGATCTATAATTGTTGATCTGTTTGGGGTTTTTCCCAGGTTTCTTAATTGGGACTATTTTTGAAATTTTCCAGTCTTCGGGAATTTTGGCAGTTTGAATGCTTTGATTAAAGACGTTTCTTAATACTTCCAGTCCCTCATCTGGTAGAATTTTAAGAACTTTGTTTGAGATTTGGTCTGGGCCTGGGGCTTTATCCCTTGTTGTTTTTAAGGCTTTTTTTATTTCTTCAATGGTAATTTCCTCAGACATTTTAAGTTCTCCTTCTTGTTGAGAAATGTTGACTGTGTCGACCGTTTTTTCTGTATTGTCACTGTTAGAGAAATGTTTCGCAAATAGATTTGCCTGTTCTTGAATATCTGTTACCTTGGTTCCATTGATTTCTATTGTTAGGTTGTTGTTTGTGTATTCCTTTTCTAGATTTTTTTAAAATTCTGTTAACTGTATTGTAAAGCTCTTGGGGGTTGTTTATTTTATAATTTTGGAGAAAATTTGTTTTCTCCAGTATTCTCTTCTTGCTTTTTTGATATGGTGTTTGAGTACGGCGTTAGCTTTCTTGTAGCTAATCCAGTCCTCCAAAGAGGGATCTTCTTGCTTTGTTTCTCTTCCTATCTCTGTCTGTTTTTAATTTTGCGCATTTTGGATTCCACCAAAAGTTGTTGTTCATTATTTTGTAACGTATGCTGACAGAATGTTGTCTGATCGTTTCTTTTATGTTTTTGGTTATGTGGTTGTATTGAGTGTCTGTAGTATTTAGTGGAGAGTTCGTGGGAAGTTTGTTTTTTAGATCCTCTGTGATGTTTTTCCAGTTTTTGTACGATTTAATAATATAGGTTTCGTCTTTCTTTTCTATGTTTGTTTTTATTAAAAATGGGTAATGGTCGCTGCTTCCATGTTCATCTAGGCGTATCCATGAGAAAATTTTATTCTTACTGTTTTCTATTATTGCTAAATCTAGGATGCCATCTTCTTTGCCTTTATTTATTCTGGTTGGTATATTTTCGTTCAGTATATGTAGATTATTGTCTAGGACCCAATTTTCTAGTTTTTTCCCACTAGGGGTGGTAAGCCTGTCTCCCAAGCTTTGCGTTCTGCTGTTAAAATCTCCGACGAAGATTGAAAATTTGTCGGTTATATTGTTGAGTTCCCCGATCGTCGTGTCATTGAAAACTCTTGGAGGTCTATAGCAATTAATTATTTTAAAGGTCCTTTTGTGGAGAACTACGTGGATCATCAAGGATTCCATGCCATGGATTTCGCAAGGAATACTATAAGAGGGTAAATTGTCTTTGACATATGTGCACACTCCTCCACCTTTATGGGGAAAGTCCTTTTCCTTACTATAAACTGTGTATCCTTTAAGTCCGGGTATTTTGCTATCGGGTAACCATGTCTCTTGAATGCAGATGATGGGGGGGGGGTTGACCAAGCGACAATGAATTTGAGAAAATGTTAGCAAGAAGTCCTCGTAAATTCCAACAAAGAAGAAAAGTAGACCACGACGACATAATAACGACAGCAAAAACAACAGAACACAAAACAGCGAGACTAAATATCTCCCGTATCCAATTCAATGTCTTCTGTGTGAAATTCGTTTTGTTCGAATGGGCTCGAGTAAGGTAGATCGGTGAGTGATCCCTCGCTTGTCACTGAGTTATTCAGTTTGAAGATTTCTATTTTTAATTTCTCTATTTCCGCGCTTTTTAGGTTACAGCTTTCGCATTGATGTGATTTAATTTGATTGGTTAATGTTATCAAGACTTTTAATTTTTCGATTTCAGCTCTCAGTTCTTTGATTTCCTTATCTCTGCTATCTAATTTGTCGCTAAGTTCCGTTATAGTGATATTTGCATCGTTTTTTCTTTCTACCTTGTTGTGCCCCTTCGCAGGTTCTTCTGCCTTGGCAACGCTGGCCCAAGATTTATCAGGGGTGTCGGTTTTTAATTGTGTTTGGGTGGCTTTTTTGATTTTTTCTTTGTATACTGGGCAGTTTTTGTCTGTTGATAGGTGATTGCCTTCACATCTTATACATTTGGGGTCATTTTCGCAGTTAGCATGATCCCCTCCGCATGTCATGCATTTTGTTTTTCCCTTGCAGGCTTTCTTTTGATGTCCCAATTTTAGACAGTTATAGCAAACTTTCGGTTGCTCAATGTATTTTTGCGTTTTGTATATGATCCTCCCGATTTTTACTTCCTTTCTGTCAGTTTTCCCAAGCTCTTTGACTAGAATAACTGGTATCGGCTCTTTGGATCCTTTCCTGTTGAACCTTATTATTTGAGCTATTTGAATTTTGTCCTGTGTCAAGTATTCCGCTATTTCTTCCAATTTTATTTCTGTGTCGACATTTTTGATTATGTACTTTGAGGTTACAGTCTCGTCGATTATTCTGGTAATGATTTCCGTGTTGCAAATTTCTTTGGTTTTAGAGATATTAATTACTGTATTTAAATTCTTGGTTGTGATCACTAGGTTTTGTTTGCTTGTAAGATTGATGGTGTCATCCGCGGCAATTATCTTGTCTAGTTGCTCGTTGAGGGTTTTAGTGTTATTTGTGGGGATTTTGTTGACAACGCCTGTTATTATCAGTTTTGTTGTTTCACAGCCATTTTTGAATGCTATTTTGGCTTTTTTTACTATATTTATTGCCGGTTCATAAACGTTGTTGTCAGTTTTTATTTCTTTTTCTCTGCTACTTGCAGATTCAACATTCTCTACTTTTCTTTTGGACGAATTTTTCATGTTGAACTCTCATAATAAAAGAAAAACGGGACTTACCGAATATGGTTCTAATAAAAAATAAATCAGTAGAGTTACATCCGCACGTGTCGAACGTGCAGACAAAAATACTTACACCTCCGTACGCAACCTTGTACAGGTTCCTCCTTTCCAATGCAAAACTCCGCCACGCACCGTTTGGCGCGATCAATTTCGTGCTTGGCGACGAGTGGAAGTAAACAAAACATACACTTGTGATGTACGTGAGGATGTCTTAACTTGTGATTTGTATTATAAATGCTGTATGTTGCAGAATTTTTTTTAAAAAATAAATGTGACGATATTAAAACCCATTTTAACTTATGTTTTAATGTTAGGGTTTTTATTTTTCTTGATCATTGACAAAAATTGACTTATGTACCGTTTTTAATATTCCTTCAAGCTATAAAACTCCAAGTTAAATCTTCTCTTTATGCAACGTAAGTATTTACAGTGTCAAATTTTTGTTTTTTGAAAGGAGATGCGGAAGAAATAAATTGCTTATAAATTATTGAACTTTCAATGCTTGCTGGCAGTATCTTTTAATAACATTTAGATTTAAGAAAAAACGATTCGTTATGATTTTCTGCCAAATATTTATTAGTTAAAAATTGTAAAAAAAAATGTCAATTCGATTATGAAATTAATGTCACCACATGAATTTGCCAAAGCGTTTGAGGTGGATATGAAGTAGAACACTTGCTTGACACACGGCAGTGTCTATCGATTTTTTAGGTTGAGTGAGCCAATTTAAAATGTACTATTTTATTAAAAATTTAATGAATTGTAGACAGTTTTGTTTATTTTGGTAATTTACTCTTTTTTATTCAACAAGCATGTCACTCGCTGTGTGTTCAATCATAGACAGAAAACTGAGATGTTCTAAGTTCGTTTCAAGTAGTGTGTTGGTACTTTTTATTATGCTCTAATTAGGGTTCACTAATTTTTAGGTTTCCTAATTATTTCCTTTACATGCTACTCTTTCTTTATCACCTGAAGAATAAAGTGCATGCTATCACCCCGTTTCAGGTTAGTAAAAATTTCTATTTTTTTATTGATAAAATGATTTTTAAATAATTATGGCCATGATTGATACATAATTAAGTTTTAACAAGTGTTGAATTACCTTTGAGATCAGGACCGTTATCATGGGTTTTTGAGATTGTAAAAGTCCTCCCAGCCACAGCCCTTGTTTGTCAGAAATTAGATACATTTAAAGTTTTGCGGGTTGAAATATCAATACTTTTATGATAAAATGCTGAATCAAAGATTTTTAATTGCAACTTTTTATGCGAGGGCTTTGAAGTTATGATCCAACCTTTTTGTGTGACGAAAAGTGGTGGGGGTAACCAATGTCGGTTAGAAGGAAAGCAGTGACTTGCTTGCCTTCAGGTATTGGAGAAAAGTGAAACATTACACTCTTCTCGTTTCCTTTCTCATTTTGTATGGTTGCATGTACTGCGTTCAGGCAGCGCGGAGATCAATACGTACATTTGTAATTACTTTAGTTATCGTAAACAGATCATTTCTCTTCTTAAGAAGGACGAAGATGATCATTATCAGTAGACACATGTATATAATTTTATGTAAAAATATGAATAAGAAACACAATCTGTTCAAAAGTGTTTGATGAATAGTTAAAATGTTTCACGTCTACCGTGTGTCATTATGGCACAACCTGTTCCTTGGAATCAAACTTTAGAAGAATTCTACTCTTCTAGATCAGCAGAAGAATAAAGTGCATGAAGCTCTCACCCCACATCAAGTTCGTAAGAATTTCGATATTTGGTGGGAAAATGATTTTTAAATAATCCTATCTCGATTAATGTGGAGTTAAATTTTAACTAGTGTGGAATTGCATTTTAAAATAAAGGCTGTCATCGTGGGGTTTTGAGATTATCTGTAAAGATCAGGGTTCGAAAATATCCGATATTTTGATATACAGTCGAGTCCAGACTTACGCGAGGGATGCGTTCCAAGACCCCTCGCGTAAGTCGAAATTTCGCGTTGTAGAAAAAGGTATGTGTAAAAACTTTTAGACACGTGTAAACACAGCCTTAAACAGTTAAAAACCTTCTCTTAACCATACCTTATTGTTTCTTACATAAAGAACTGAATTTTTATTTGTATGTATTTAAAAAAAAGCCGTTTTATTCAACATAAAATACTGCTATGATGCACAAAAACAATGATCAATGGGAAAGAAAGACATAAAATAAACCAATAGTGTACGTACGGCATGTAGTAAGGAGAACAAATGCCCTATAGTTGTACTGTACAGTTGATTCAGTAATAATATTTGTAACTTAAAAAAAGTGAAAATGATGATTTATCCTGCAGTTATTCTAATATATTTTTAAATACAGTAGCTTCATTGTTTCTTTTATAAAGTTTCCATCTATGGCATTACCCCTCTTCCTGGTTTCTTTAATTTACAATAAAAAACAGCTTCCATTTTCATAATTTTTGCATTTTGCTTGGATACTATTACTCGGTGAACTTTTATGGATTTCCTTTTCTTGACTTTTAATTGTACGTATGGAAGACTCACTCATACCGTCATACCTAATTGTTGTGGTACCCTTTGAAGCATTTTTTGGTTCAGCTTCAGCTTCTCAAGAAGCTTTACCTTTTCTTTAATTGTCAGAAACGTTCTCTTTTTCTTTCTATCTTCAACTTTAGATAAAGCAGCGCTCCTAGGTGTCGTTATATTTCGTTAACTTTCGCATTTAGAATGAAAAAAAAATAATGGAAAATGAGAAGTAGTTATTTATATAAGCGATAAAAGACTAGTACAGTGTGGGTACTTCTGCTCTCAGTGATTCTAAAGGGATGAAGGTCCGTTCACGAAAACAACTTACTCACTGCAGTTCCTTTCCGAAAATTTTCATGTTGCGGGCAAGGAATTCGCGCTAGCTCTAAAATTCTTTACTGTTGAAAAAATCTCGTTATAGCCATTTCGCGTAAGTCGGACCGCTTTGTAGCGGGAGTAGACTGTATATTGGATATTTTGATATTTATCCGATGTTTTCAACCAATGCAAAATAAAGTGTTTAGTAACTGCTTCCTTAAATCAGAGTTACTTATTTTCTTACATTATTATTATAATGCATCAACTTTAAAATTAATTTTTCTTTCATTATTTATATTCATTTATTACATTTTCATGATTTTGCCTCACCCACTCAAAAAGTAATTCAATTGCATCCGAGTTCATTTCAACCACTCATAAAAATAAATATATTAATAAATAAATATTCAATTTATCAGAGCTTATCTTAATTTGTTGAAGTCTTTAGAAAATCAATACTTTTGTCAGGAAATAGAACATTGAAATAAAGGGGAATTCAAATGCTCTAAAATAGTGGTGCCCAACATAGGGCTTTCAAAACTGATTCATGTGGTCAGCTGAAATATCAGGTATAGATAAATGAATTTACTAAAGAATGTGGCTTTATTTTAAAGAATTTAAATTCAAGCATCAGTATATTGCATTCTCTATATTTTTACTTCACTTAAATTTATGTATTAAAAACAAACAAAAACAGTTTATAATTAATTTCTTTAGTATGCAATCACGTTTTTTCAATCACAAGTAAGCGCTTTGATGAGGTAGTGGCATTCACATAAAAGTTTAAGACAGGAGTTAATTTTTTCCCCCGCAATCTTGATTAAAACCATTAAAAAAATTAATTCATAGTTTTCTGAAAAGTACTCAGGACTGCTGAAATAACACTTTCTGGAATAAAATTTGTTCAATATAACTGTACCATGTGATTTCATTATAGGATTTGTAGGACCATAGGAGCTATTTGTTGGTCAAAAAATAAAATAAAAAATATTAATATTATTCAAATAATTGGAACCCGTACAACATGCCCCACTGTCCGACGTGCCCCACCTCCCCCTACAATTTTGTTGTGGATATTCCTAAGTGAGGTGCAGAAAAAACGAGCAAGTTTTCTCACGGTTCCTAAAAAATTTAGAATCGCGAACGTTCATTACTTATTTTAGTCATCATAAACTGATGATTTCTCTTAAGAGCAAAGATGATGCACAGTAACAAATATGTACATAATTTTATGTGCATAATTAAATGAAAAACAATCTATGCTAGTCAAAAGAGATTGATGAATTAGGTAAAATATTCCCCTGTAATATGTGTTTTACTTTTTCAAGTGTTTTTAAAACACATCCTGTTACTTGAAATTAAATTTTACAACACACTTAATGCAAAGTAGTTGAAATATAGCTCTATTTCAATTAAAGTGTGTTTATTTATTTTCCATTTATAATTTTATGAACTAGTTTAAAAAAACATTCCTGCCAATTGTGTTCAGCCGTATTGATGATTTAGCACATTTGAAAAGTTTTACTTCTGCTTTTAAATTTATTTGCCCTTACTGTTTTTTTAAGTTTCTTCCAGATATTCTGCAATTTGAAGAAAGCTCAACTACTAGCTGAATTATAGCTCTGATGCAGATGTTCTAGAAAACTCATGATAGTATTGTACTGTTCGCTTAAAGAATTGTATAATAGAATGATCTCCAATATTTAGTTTTCAAGGATGTCCAGAAATCATTTTCCAAGTTTTCATAGCTTGACAGCTTTATCAAAACTAATGAAGTTGTTTAAAAAAATAATAAATTTCCATACATAATATGCCATTCATGTTCGTTATGCTTCTTATTATGCTGATGACTTCAGGAAATTCGTTGCCGAAATGGTCTTTGGACTTTCAACAATGACATACAAACCAACAAAAATTCTGTGTTTAAATGCCAAATAGTGTAATTAATTAAAATTTTGATCTTCTTCATACAATCAGTGCTGTATTTCTGATTTATCACGCTTATTATCATATTTATTATCATTCATTTGTATAATAATATTGAAATGTAAAGAGGTAAAACAAACAATAACTTTGCAACAGAACTTGAGAAATAGCTGGAATTATGTTTTGATTCTCTAAATTTAGAGTTTTGAATTTGTTTTGTAAAACAAATGCTTTAAGGTTTATGCTTGTTTGTCATGTAAAAATATTGTTTTCAATTTAGATTTTTAATAAATTTTTCGGTATTCAATGCAAGGCTAAAAAATTTAGGTATACATAAAATTATGAAAGATATATTTAGGTTTGTTTATTTCAGCATTAAATGAACAGTTCATTGATGCTTATTCTCTTTGTGTAGTTATCCAGAAATCCCCCCCCCCCTCTCAAGAAGAGATTTTTCTCCCCACTTAAACTACAGGACAAGATTTGAATGACTGCAAATAACTCCAATTTTGGGAAGGATAGGTAGCAACTGTTATCTTAGTCCACTTCTGACTGTCAATGCACCTTCTCTGTTTCTGACTAAATTCTGGAAGCATTTTTCAGGATGTTGGAATATAGGTCATGTTCATCCATCCATGATACAGGGTAATGAATGGAATTGCAATCTATATGAAAAAATCTGAACAAAAAATTCAATTTATTTCAATCAAGGTTTTTTTTTTTTTTTTTTTTTTTCACAAACATTCACTTCACAAATAGTATAAAAGAAAATAAATTACAAGCATCAGTATATTTTGCCCTGTCTAATCGAAACTCCCTAATTGAGTAGATGGGAGTAAAGCCTATAGCAAAATTTATTTTCTTTATGCTTATAAGTGACTGAAATTTTTTATTAAACTTTTGTTTCATCCATAGTTATTAGTTTTAGGAACTGATACTTTGGAGTAAAGATTTTTTAAAAATTTGAGAATAATAACCACATTTTGAACATGTGAATATTTTAATGTTACGTTGCATTTCAGAAAACACAAAGATTAATCTTTGCTTATTTTGTTACTTAAGCAGTTATTGACAATAATAGTTTGCCCCAAAATCTATAAAAACTACAAATTCTGTTTTGGTACCCTGAATTTGATTTTAATTGCCTCATTGAGAAAAATGTCTTTGTTTTCTCTTTTTTTTTTTTTTTTGTGTACAAATGTTAGAAATTCTATGTTTGAAATAAAGTTTACAGATGTAACAACACCAAAAAATAAATTGAACATTAGAGACTTTTGTTGTAATATTTATGTGGTAATGACCTGAACTGTTAGTATGGAATGAATGAGTTTTCTTCATGCTAAGTTGTATTTAAAATCTCTGTCAAAATTGAATGTAAACATTGCTTTTCCACGAACATTGAAAATAAGTACAAGTTCTCTACTGGTGCTGGGAATGATTTTTTTCTTTGTTTCATTAAGAAAGTGTCTACTTTCTTTTCTTTATAATATTGTTTTGATTTGAAAATATTGTTCAAAATGTAAGTAATAGATGCATGATGTGATGCAGAGAAATAAATAAATAACAATAGATACATTTGTTTCTTATTCATATGAGTTGAAAATAAGTAATGTTTCAAATTACACCCCCTCAACTCCTCAATTTATTTCTGAATATTTCTATCTACATCAAATTAAAGTAATAATTTTTAACTTTATTCAAATTAATATTTTAACCAAGAAAGCCTACTGAACCACTAAAATATTTAGAGATTCATGGTATTCTTTCTTCCTTTTTTTGGGGGGGGGGGGGGTTACCTCGTTTTGACCATCTACCTATTTCTAGTATTGAACTTTCAAATTTTCCTTTGCATATTTATCTTTCAAATTTTTAATTTAATGTTTAACTTAATCACATTTAAATCAGAAAATTGTACAGGGTAAACTTAAACATGCAATTTTAATTAGCATTTTTTTAATAGCATACCATTTTAATTAGTGATATTGCTTTTTAGATGGTTACAAGAAATATTTTTAGATTTAAAACTCTTTACAACGTTTTCCTTTCCGAAACAAAAACAAGCAATTTCTAATGTGCATTATCTGTCGTTCATTTATTTATTTTCATTTTCTTACCTTTTTTTTATCTCTTTATTTATTTTGAATCAATTAAATTTTAACGCATGGAGGTGAGAATTCACATGCTGCGAACCAAAAAAATAAAAAAGAAATAAAAATTATTCCAAAAAAAAAAAAACTGTCGGCAGATTTAAATGGATATATTTTTGCTGAAATTAAAAAATAATAAATTATTCCTTTGTTTTAACTGTAAAAGGCATGTGACAGCAAAGTTGCATTGTTTGAAGATTAGCCCATTAGTGACTGAAGTTTTTAATTGAACTAATGTTTTCTTTTTCGGCTGAAAATGCTGAAAATTTTGTGTTTTAAATAAAGTTTATAGATACAATAACACCAAAAAGTAAATTGAACAACATGCTATTGGTCTGAAAGCTTAGCATGAAATAAATGAGTTTTCCTCATGCTAAATTGTTTTCAATTTTTAGTTTTTGCTTTGTCATAAAAATTCAAAATAAGTACAAGTCCTTTTTTGGTGCTCTGAATTGTTTTAATTTTGTTTCATTAAAACAATGTTTACTATCTAACTACCTTTCATTCTAGTATTGTTTCGGTATAAAAAATGTTGTTGAAAGTTTTAAATAATAGATAGTGTACTTTCAAGAAATAAATATAAAATAATGGAGACATCTGTTTCTTATGCATATAAGAATGTTGAAAAAATATAATGTGTCAAAATACCCTCCTTAACTTCCCAATTTATTTCCGAATATTTCTATCTGCATCTAGTTTCAAATAAAAATGACCTCCGATTTCAGTTTTCAACTTTATACAAATTAATCTATTAACTAGGTGTGCCCACTAAACCATTAAAATATTCAGAGGTTCTTAATCTTTTTTTTTTTTTTTTTTGGAGTGGGTTGGGGCGAGATAGAATCCCCGCAGTGTGGGGTGCCCCACGTCTTAAGGGGTCCAACGGCCTCTGAAATTAAAGAAAAAAATTAAAAAAACGTAGCACTAAGACTCATTTAACGTTACAAATATACACTGATGGCCTCTGGGGAGGGGTTATACAGATTTTCTGCAGGGAGGCCTAAAATGTATAAATCCTGACCTGGCTAGGATACCTTGTTTTAAGCTTCTACATATTTCTAGTATTACTCTTTCAAACTTTCCTTTGCATATACATTCCTAGACCGTTATTTTTTTTCTAGAAAAGGAAAAATATACAATTTTCTGATTTAAATGGCACAAAGTTTAGCATTAGCTTAAAAATTTCGAAAGGAAATGTATGCCTGGGATGCCCACCTAAGGGGGGGGGCGGGTGTTAGGAGTGTGGCACCCATGTATATGCAAAGGAAAGTTTGAAAGAGTAATACTAGAAATATGTAGAAGCTTAAAACAAGGTCGGTCTAGGAAGATTGGGCGCCGGGAACTTTGGGCGCCGAGCATTTTGGGCATCGGGAACTTTGGGTGCCGAGCACTTTGGGCGCTGGGAACTTCGGGCGCCGAGCACTTTGGGCGTCGGGAACTTTGGGCGCCGAGCACTTTGGGCGCCGGGAACTTTGGGTGCCGAGCACTTTGGGCGCCGAGCATATTGTGCCCAGTATTCCCGGGGCCTAAAATGCTCGGCGCCCAATATGTTTCCGGCGTCCAAAATGCTCGGCGCCCAATATTCCCGGCGGCGAATTTTGAAACGCTCTCAATGCTTACGTTACGGTAGCTACCGGTTAGTTAACCACGTGACAGCTAATGATCACGTGCTCCAATCAACTGCTTAGAACGGTAACTTGTTGATCATAGAACGCTGCGGTTAGTAACCGGTCGACCGGTGAGGTTCGTCGAACGCAAGGAATGCTTGCGTTCGCCGAGATCAACTGATAGCTACCGGTTAATCGATCATGTAACATCTAATGATCACGTGCTTCATATTAATACGGTAACCGGTTGATGATAGAACGCAGCGGTTAGCAACCGGTTACTCAGTGGTCGACCGGTTAGGATCGCCGAACAAAACCAATTACAGTACATTGGCGAAATGAGAAATAAAAACTAGCGCGTTCTATTAAACAGCATGGTAACCTGGATACATTAAAGCAACCCCGAGTAAAATGTAAACAGAGCCGCCCCTGTAAATTGTGAGATAGAAATTGCAATGCGAAATATTGCTGTTTAAAGTTTTAGTTCGTTTTAATTTCACGATTTACTGTTTTTTGTGTAGTGAAATATTTCCGTTTTCGTAGGGTTTCTTCTGAATCTTAATTTACGTCTGTATTGTAGTTAAGTTTGGAAAATTCTGCTTGCTGTAAACATTCGCAATAAACTCACATTGAAAGAGACGCAGAACAAATTTTAACATGGTAGATAACATGCTGTTTCAAAATGAGTTTCATTGACTGTTGATTTTTTTTTATATTCTTGAGAATAGTAACTGAAATACAATCTGAGTGTGCTTCTCTTATGTTGTTGATGTTTTAATTTATTGGTTTTCTCTGAACAATATGTTGAAGATTTTGGCTATTTCATAAAGTTTTTTAACAATAAAATGTCCTGAGAAAATCTGTAAAAAATACTACCATTTAATGATCTAGGAAATACATTTTATCTCAGGAAAGAATATAATCCTTTTCATTTAATTTAATTTCACCTTCATCTGTCTCAATTTTTAGTTTCATAAAAAGAAAATAAAAAGGGGAAAGGATGGGTGGGAAGATGTTGAGTCACTGCTCCTATGCTCTGTGGGGCTCGTGAGAATTTGAGCGACCAGTATCAGCCTTTGCACACTCCCCCCCCCCCCCCATTTCCTAGAAAAATTTAAATGACACGTTTGGCTACCACCAACTACTCGCAATCAGTAATCATTGGCCCCAGGAACTGTAAGCTTTTCCATTTCGATTGTTTTATGCTCCGAGCTTGTGTCACTCCTTAACTGTACTAAATCATTATAGTCTAATAGGTGTGAGTTCATTTTTATGCTAATGATAATAATATATTCAGAGCTCTAAAGAAAATTTTTTTTTTTTTTTTTTGGCCTTGTTAATTTTGCTGAATGAACTGATAATTGATAACAATTTGCAGATTGCACCAAAATCTTAATTATATTAAAATGTTCCCTATCAAAGAAGTTTACAGCAAATATTGTATAATGGGATACTTTCACGTGACGTCACAGCAGCTTTGTTGTCCATAAGACACGTGACTTTAGCATAGGACACGTGATCTATGCAGATTTGGCTGCTTTGTTTTGGAAGCCATTGCTGACCACCCAGCTTCAGCTACTTGTCATCACCAGTGAAAAATTGGGTAAAACTAGCATTTTATTAGTCTCGCCGTAATATTTGAAAGATTTTAGATCAATAGAAATACATGATCATTCTGAAAACTTCAGCAAAATTTTTTCGATGCATACGAAATGAATATGATTTGCAAAACTAATGAAAGGCTTGGAAGTTTGTAAAGAAAAGTTTGTTTTGAACCAGTATGTAAGTGAACTACGAACGGAAATAATGAAAAGTTATTCTTCCTGAGATTTTGCACCGTATTTTTTTTTTTTTTAATACATTACAGAAGAATCATGAGATGATATTAAGTGTTTAATTAAGCAAACATCCTTATAAAATAAAAAAGAACTGCCATGTGATCACAAATAAATAGTTGATTTTTTGTTCCTAACCAATATAATGTTTTTTTAGAGTTATTTTGATTTTATGATGAAATGGATAACTATAATAAACAAGTTGCCTATTTTTCTCTGCTGGTTTTGTTTTTCATAGTCAACCACTTTTTCTGTTCTGTAACTAGTTTGTAATGGATGACGTTAGGCAGTCACGTTACAGTGACATTTAGTGATTATCCATTCCTCGGAAAAGCAGAAATGTTTCTTTTATGAACATACAAAACAACTGAAACAAACTTCACCCCTCCCCCACTGAAATGCAGCGACATCCCTTCCAATTTTTTTCTGGCTACGCCAATGTTACAAGGACTTTACTTCTTGATAGCTGAAAAATTCAAACTGCAGTGAATATGATGCTAGCAGATCATTATCATTATTCCGCAAACTGTTTTTTGCTAAGCAATTTTCAATCTGTTGCGGAGAACCCTCAGTTTTTTTGAATTTAATGTGGCTTATGTTTAGGCGAGCCAGATTTTTGTACTGTTAAACTGAAACATCGAAAAACTCCCCCCCCCCCCTATTCAGCATAGCAAGTATTCAAAAGGGTAGGGATTTGTTCATGAACAAACGAGTCAAAAAGAATGAATTCTTAAAATGAACAGATCCGTTCGTTCACTAAAAAGTGAACAACCATTCCTTTGAACTGTGAGCATTTGGAAAATTTTACTGATGCATTTGTGATAAAATCGCATTTTAATCGCGAAAATACATTCATCTTTAATTTTTTAACGGGTAATCAATTTCAAATTTCCTTTTTCTCAATGCAGTACAATATCTTCTTTTCGAACCTTTTTACTTTCTGCGTTATTCATCATTTTTCTTTAACCATTGCAGTTAATTTGCTATTTTCCAATGTAGTATTCATTAGTAATGTTTTGTGTAACTGGTTTGGGCTACTAACAAAATGTTTGGACATTCCACTTCTTGTCCCACGCACTTGCTAAAATCCTTCTCATGCTTTCTGTCACCAAAGTTATTTCTAAAAATACTTTTTATCACTTTTCTGGTGATCATTTTATCTTCTATAACATTCCTATCAACTACATTCTATATTGATTTTACTTTATTTTTAGCTTGCTTAGGCGATTTTCAAGTCGCTTATTTTACATTCAATATCCAGGGATTTTTAATAAAGATTGTATAATTAGTTCCCCATTTAAAAAAGTGTTGCCTTTTTTTCTTCTGTTCCCATCAGTACTGTGTAATAATTTTGAAGTTCTCTAATATTTAGGTGAGTACCTTTTTTTAAAATTAAGTTCTTCGGTACTGCGACTGAGCTACCGATGCATTTCTTGTTACTTTTTTCGTTTCAGGAACTGAGAAATGACTTACAAAAAAATAGAGACGTACCGAGTGGCACTTTGACCGAGTAGCCAAGTACCGAGTACTCGGCCGAGTTACCAAGTACCAATTATGTTTTAAGAAGAACCAGCGACACACATGTGATGAATTTTGAAATTATTGGAATAGTAGTATAGACCTTCTTGTCCATATAATAGTTTTTAAAACTAAATTCCTGCTGAAATTTAATTACGCATTATATAAACAATTTTGTTTGTGTCAAAAATTTTGCAAAATATTATTTTTAAAATTAAAAATAAATAAATAAAAGGTATGATTAATCAAGTTGGAATTAAAACAAATTACAGTAAAATCTATCTAATGCGGACATTAACAGGACAATTTTTTTTGTCCGCAATAGAGAGGTGTCCACAGGACAGGGGTTTAATAATGTTATTTGCATTGGAACTGGGAAATTAAAAATTGTCCGCATAAGAGGGGGTGTCCGTTAGGAGGGGCTTCACTGTAAACCAATCAATTATAGTTTTTGTCCGCCAAACATAAATAAATTTTAAAAGCAGATAAAACAAATGTGCAGGAACACTGCAGACACGTGTTTCTGCCCCCTCCCCCCATTGCAAGGAACGTCTTTTTCAGTCATAACATGTGAGCTAAAGAATGCAAAGACACTTGACAAAAAAATCCGACTTTTGTCGGATGCCTTTAAATCTACAAGCTCCCATTTAGTTCATTGAAAAAGGAATTCCTTGTAACGCCAAAAGATGTCTCTGCAGTGTTTCTGCACTGTGCTTTTAACGTTTTTATTTCCTTTTATTTTTTAAGCAAAGGTATTTTTATATTTTTTATAACTATTTTTTGTTTGTAGCAAAAATCCATTTTTAATATAAAAATTCCATATTTTCTATACTTACCTTTTTTGCATAATTTTTAATAAATAAGTATTATTAACTTTGGGGACATTAAAATAAAGATTTATTCCATTGAAGCATTACAAACTTCATTATTCTCAAAATTTAAATTTGACTTTTAAATTTTAATTGTAAATGATTGCAGAATATAGTGCTTGCTGTTTTTTTTTATAAATTTTAGTATCTGTCTCGGACAATATTCAATTTTTTGCAACTACTCGGTTTTGGCCGAGTACCAAGTACTCGGCAAATTGGCCAAGTAGCGAGTACTCGGCAAATTGGCCGAGTACCGAGTACTCGGTACGTCTCTAAAAAAAATTTATAATTGCTTTATACATCTAAACCTGAATAAAAATTTTTGATCAATTTTTCATAGGCATTTTTTATTACTTTAAAATAATTTTAGTTATTTTCTCTTCAAAGAATATTACTGATCTAATGAAACATTTCGAGTCTAAGTGAATATGTTGTGCTGAGAGATCATCTGCAACTTTTTCAAATGTACGAAGTAGTTCGAATGAACGAGTTGAATGAACGATCCTCTGATGTGTGTGTGAACAGATCATTAAAAAGAATGACATTTCCCACCCCTGGTTGATTTTTAGAGTTTTAGAGGGTGGTTCATTTTCAATGCTATGAATAAATGGTTACTAATTCTAAGGATAAATCAGGGGTAATAAATAATACATGACACAATCAGATACATTTAAATATTTTAGTTCCTACATGTTAATATTTTTAAGTTACTTTAGTAGGAAGGAAAACTTTGATTGAGGAATAAAAATTTGAACAGTATTTACTCATTCTTTGCATTGGCCAGGACTGTTTTAGAAAGTTTTTTTTGTTTTAAATCTCGCTGTGAAAATTTCTCACAAGCTAATCCAATATTAATTTTACAAGTCAACTTTACCTCAGAGCAAGACTAACTTAAGTCCACAATCGCTACTTTATAGGAAAAAGAAGGAACATTTGTCTCTGGATCATGCAAACGATAAGGGGTGCGCTCTTTTAACACTGGTAAGTAATTACAGTGGATTTTTTTTTTTTTTTTAGAATTACATTTGCATGACTCGATATGGACTAGGATTATACATACAATGCAGAAAATCGCAATTTATAGACTTGTGTCAGTCTGGCTCTGAGGTACAGAAATGAGTTTTTGGACTTTTTCGGTCATCTGTAATCAAATTTATCTTTTTCCGCGACGTGAAGCGATTTTGTTTGAAAACTGGGACTGTCATGGTCAAACCAGGACGTCTGGCAAGCGTACTTATTATATTCTACAATTTCACCATCCAATAATGACTTAACCTTCCAAAATGTCTACGGCATAATAGATTTTTCTGTATGATGCAGTGTTACATTTTGTTGCTTTTATATTTTTCTTAAATCTTATGATAATACAGTGAAACCTGTGTAAGTTGACCACTCGGGGTGCAGTACTTTGGCGGTCAACTTAGATAGGTGGTCAACTTATAAAGGGCGGTAATTTTTTTTAAAAACATATTTTGTTATTTCTTGCACCATGTATTTTTTTTTTTTTTTTTTTTTTTTTTTTTTGAGGAATTCACCCTTACTCTTTCTGTTCAACTCCACTTTCATTGTTTAACATTATTGAAAGTAACAATAATTAAAGATACTATTCAAATACTTTTGTTATTTTCCCCTTGTTTTCCTTGTTTTTAACTATATTAGACACTGTAGTTTTAGAAATTCCATATATGCCAGCTAATTTCCTCTGGCTTTCTCCATTTACAATTACTTTTAATATTTCATACTTTTAATTAATCTCAAGTTCCACTAACTTTCTTTTTGAAGCCTTTTTATGTAAAACTTATAGCACTGCTGGCCACATAGATCCGGGCCTGCTCTTTTTAGCAGAATTCCTGTGTTGCCACAACGTATTGCGACCGAAAGAAAAGACTGAAGTTTTCTACTGACACCTATTTTCATTGAACAGAGTACAAGAAGCTATCTCAAATAGAACAACAAATAAAAAACAAGTTTGGAGAATAAAGAGCAGCATAAGCTTTATGCTGCTGTTTAGTTAGAAAAATGCTAGTATGTCATCAAAGCATTAAAAACATTTTTTGAAAGCTATCAAAAAAAAAAAAAAATATTATAATAAATAAATTAATAATAAAATAATATGCTGAAGAAAGTAAAAAAAAAAAAAAAAAACAAGTGGTCAACTTACAAAGTGTTTTTTACAATACTCCAGACCAAATTTGGCGTACATTAGTGGTCAAGATAGACAGGTGGTCAAGATAGAGAGGTGGTCAAGTTACAGAGGTTTTCCTTCATTATATGAGATAGGGCTAATTCCGTTCCTTACAAAAGCGGTCAACATAGACAGGTGATCAACTTACAAGGGTGGTCAACTTTACAGGTTTTACTGTACCATCAACCTTAATTTTAAAACTCATATATTATTGCTTATTACAAGAAAAAGAAAGGATGTTTTTCTCATAGCATGAGTATTGGAAAATAAATATTCATTGAAATCTGTTTATTGAAAACTAGTATTACATTAGTTTTTATGGATCATAAGGCAATCAAATGTAAAAATAGTACATGTCTGTATCATTGTATTGTTTAATAAAAATATTTGTTTGTATTTAATGAATTTATTTTTTCCATTTAAATCCATATTCACTTTAAAACAGCCTAGGCTGATACCACAAGAAGTTATGATTCATTAAGTTTGCTTCAGATATTGAACCAAAAGTGAAAACATATAAAATGCATTAAATTTGAACCGGAACAAAAGAGCTTAACTTTAAATTTACATTAATTTCATACTAAGTACTGGTTTCATTTCAATGTATATTGTGACTCTGATAAGTTTAAGCTTGACCTTGAAAATGTTTATATTCTTTTGGGATATCAAGGAAGGGTAATTGGCACCAAATTGAGTTGGGTTGCTTTTGTAGAAGTTTCTCAAAAGTATTCCAACCCAAATCCGTGCAGCAATTACACGTCCCTTTTTCATTGAAGTTCCCAAAAAGAAGTAGTCAAGGTCAAACTTGCATTTGTCAGAGCCACGCTATAATATTTTCTTTCTCAACACCAACTTTTTAATTCATTTTATAACTTTTGATACTGGACCCAAAATTTATGATTTTTTGTATCACGATTTAATTTTTAATTGCATTAATTGACAATTTAACTGCTACATTACAGATTCATCATTTACACAGATTACACATTTATTTATTATTATTAAGCTCAGCGTTTTCGATTTGAAAATTTTAATGTACTGAAAAAAGGTGGATAGGGCGGTTTTTCCCAGGGTGGACAAAATCTGACAACCTTGCCTTTCGGTGGTATTCCGCATAGCTTTTGAACCCGACATTTCTTTGAAAAAACTTCTCAAGATACCATTTAAGGACTTGATTCATAGCATATTATAGGATTCTAATAGAGAATTTTATCAGTTTATATTGATTGTTTTCAGTTGTAAGACGTGAATTTTTTGATAAGTTGACCAAAAGTTTAAAAAGATGTGATATATGGAAATTCACTGTATAATATTGTTTACATTTTGTTTCACTAGCTGTGAAACTAGCTAGCAGACGAGTGACCGAAGCAATGGTTCGGTCACTCGTCTGGTCAGTGCTAATTCTACATTAGCTACCAGTTTGTTTGGCACTCTAGGCTTCGTTAAGAGGTTTTCCACCTCCAGCTCACTCTCTTCCTATGCCAGGCTGATGAGTGCTAATAAGCACGAAACTGCAGTCCTCGGCTGGAATTGACTGAGCTGGCGGTGTATTTCACGTATTTCCGCCTAAACCCTGGCTATAGGGCGGTAAGTTACTGAAAAGTATATATGGACTTTCAATATTTTACCCCGCCATGGAGAACAACATAGTGGCATGTTCTAAGTATGAAATCTCTCACTACAGCAAATCATGGATTATACAAAGTATAGTTTTACCATATGGACACATCAAGCCATTGTTGAGTATATATATATTATTGTGTGTGTGTTGTAATTTTTTATTTTACTTTATCCTGGTAAACTTGGCTTCTTTACTAGTAAATTGATAAAAATTACCCTCTTATCCATACTATTCACTACTTACTAGTAATCAGACTGCCTATTGTTTGGGAGGAAAACTTTTTGATACTTAAAATACATATTACTCATTAGTCTTAAAAACAATTTTGAATGTTCAACAGTTAATATAAAAAATAACTGAAAATAAAATTACATTTTATTTGAATGTGTCAAACAAAAAAAAAAATCCATTGCTTTTATGAAAATCAGCCTTTTTGTGTGCAAAATTTTTCGCTATGCCAATGAATCTGATGGGATGTTAGCCACTTCAACTGTGATAACCTAGAAATATATGTTGCATGCAAATCTTCTTGTTTGAGTATGAAAGGTTTTTTAAAAAAGATCAAGTTCTGCATCAATTTCCACACTACCTTAAAGTGGCATCCAGACTGGAGCATCATAAAACAGCTTCTGAACATGACCTAAGATCAAAATCACTCTAGTGGGGATGCCACTTTGGAGGTATGATGCAATAAGCGCATTACCCCTTTTTGCAGAAGCAAGGCGGGTTCCCCAGGAGGTATATTTCCATCACAGAAAAGAAAAGCTCTTTGCTACTATTTTTAAAATGTCATTAAGAATTGATGGTGTAATAATCATTTACAAGAGTTGTTAGATAGTTCTAACTAATTTGAAATTTTTATACCCCAGGTATGTATCCAATGAAGGTGTAGGAATTGAAACATTTCTCCATTTATAAATGTTCATCTATCTGAAAATGCAGCAAGAAACTAAAAAATACAAAATTGTGTTTGGAAAATCAATAATTTTATGTCAGGACATTACAAATATTTTATTTACTTTGAAAAATAAAAAATCATTTATAAACAGAAAAGATATTAAAAGTAATACCTCTAGTGTGATACTTTAATGTCCAAAAGAAAAACATTTACTTGAATTGACAGGTTCTCAAAAATATTCATGTGTGCAAGCCTTCATTGAGTTAGCACACTTTGTCCTTTGCCTAATATTTTAAATAAAAGAAATGAATAAAATTGTAGAAAAGTTATCAAAATTCAACATTTGACAAAAAAAAAAAAAAAAAAAAGAAAATTAATTTGAATTCTGAAATTTTGAATTCAAATTATGTTTTTCGCAATCACGAACTGAGACAGGACCCTACTCATTGGAGTTATTGTTTCTAGAAACGGCTCCTGTCCCCCCCCCCCCAAGCCTGCCTCTCCTCCTGGGCGGTTACTTGTGCATTAGTTGTGTGTGTGCGTAGACCTGTGTGTATGCACGTGTGTGTGAGTGTATGTGTGTGTGTGTGAACGTGCGTGTGTGTAGGACATGGACGCCTCCGACCAGGAGAAGAGGATAGCTCAAAACCGGAGCAGCTGCGCGGCGCCGCCAGCAGAGGACGGTGGTGCTGCAAAGGCTTCTGGTCCAAGTTGAAAAGGGCACGGACACCAAAAACGGTCAAATGAGAACAATAAGCAATCGTGATTGCTCAAAAAAAAAAAAAAAAAAAACAAATAAGTAATTGTTGAAAATGCAAGAATATTAATGAACAACAATTCCCAGACAACCACAAATGTCTCTTAGACATCCAAAAAGGTCCATGACATATCCAAATATCCATTGGATTTGCCATACAGCTGATGGATATCCATATCTGGTTATGTCTATGGATATGGATTTCTGGTATATCTTCAAGACATCCAAACGGTTACATGTTTTGGATGTGGATATTCGGATAGCTTATGGATATCCAGGTTTTGGATATGGATTTTCGCAAGTCGTCTAGCTATCCAGATTTCTACATGTTTTAGATATAGATATTTGGATAGCTTGTGGATGGCTGTTCAATAACCTGAATGTTTAAAAAAAATATTCATCTAAGTCTCATTTATGGATATCTGCTAGATATTTGACTTTTGGATATTACTTGATTTGTTTATATTCAGGTCTCTGTGGCAAAATTCTTTTAATTTAAAGTTTTGTTGATTTCAGGTGAGTTTTTTTTAAATTCATTTCCTTTTAAAATGTGATGAACTAAGAAAACTAACACTTCTTCTTCTAAACTTCATTGTTTATCAACAAAATCGCGATCGCGATACGGCGTGAGTTCGGTGGTAACAATTTTGTACTGGATACTTTTCTTTGCTGTAACTACATTAATTAATATAGCTATTTTCTTTTCTCAGATAAGTGTTTCAGATGCTGCTGATTTTGTGTTTTTCACATTTTAGAACATTTGTTGGTCAGCAAAAGTTAAGTGTTTGTATGTTACCTACCGCTTTTCCGTTTGATTTGAATGTCGGCCATTGCTACTTTGTTTGCTGTTTTAAAAATTTAGTGGAGTATTAAACTGTTTTGAAGTTTTTCTTTTCTTTATTGGTATGTTTCTTTGTTTCTGGTAAATGTATTTTTTTTTACTCAATGATAATTTTTTCACTAATGAGGAGTTAAGTTCACAGGTACCCTAACTTTGATTTCTGTTCGTGTATGTTCGATCTGCATTTCTTCCATAATGTTAACTTTTCATTTTTTTAAACATAAAAATCTATCTTGCAAGTAGGCTAGGTATTAACTTAGATTTCTTTGCATGTGTTGTGTTACTTTGCTGAAAGGATTAAAACTCTAAAGTTGTTTTGTGGAAATGTTTAAGGCTTATTTTCTAGAAATTTTTATGTTCATGAATGTTCAGTTTAACCATTCGATTTAAGCATGCATTCCCCCAAAACATCTATCCAGTTTGTTAATTTTTACAATTGCACATTGCTTGAATATGTGTTTGCATTATAAAGATAAAGATTGCATTTTAGTCTTTCCCCTTGTTGTCGGATGGCACAAAAAGGCCCAATGCTGGGTTTATTATTTGCATTCATGTTTTAGCACCTCATCGTTTACATTAGCAAGATGAGCACTACTATTAATATTATTTCTCCCTAAAAGCTATGAAATCTCATATGCTGGAATTTTGGTTTCACCAATGTATTAAAAGTGTCTCACTTACTCCTCCATAATAATAAGCATTTTTTGGCATGATTTTTTTTTTCAATTTCCCGATTGTTTTATTTAAATTCAAATGGTATTATATTTGCTTGAAAACTCAGCCCACTGTTGACTAAAAAGTGGTTTTGTTTAAAAATGCCAGGTTAATGAGAGTGCATATGTAAAGTTTTTCTCTCAGGTGTTTTCGTCCTGCCAGAATGTAGATGAGTTTTCTGGATTTGACGGGGTTATTAAGTATCAAGTTTTTGGAAAATCTAACATATTAAAATTAGTGTAATGTTTTATAAGTCTCTGAATGCTGTAAATTTTGCAACAATTAAATATGAATCCAAGTTAGCCAACTATTACTCATAAAAGTTTGGCTTCAAAATTCACATTGTATGTATTTGATGTGTAGGTTTCACTAGTGCCGTACCAAGTAGCTCTTAGTTCGAGTTCAGAGCATCAACCTTGTTGACATACACTTTACCGAGCACTTAGAATGACACTAAATACTCATAATACAATATACAAATTATTCTTTTGCAAATATTTAATTATTTTATAGTATGAAAGAGAAAATAGAGAATGAGAAACATCCGGAGAGGAACATTTTACCGCGTTTACCTAATAAAATTGATGTAGTTTCTTTTTTATGTTCCTTCTCTGTCAAGCCAGTTTTTTTTTTTTATTGCAGTATCCTGTGTTTGTCAAGTATGTTAATATATAATTCATAAATTGTTATGAAAAACAAGATAGCAAATATTTATTTCTTTATTTTAGCAGAGAAGAAAAAAACCAAGCGGAAAAATTACTGAGAAAAACATTCAAGAGGAACTATTTAAATTAATGTAGTTTCTCTTTTATGTTTGTTCTCTGTGTTTTCGACATCTTTTAAAATTATATCCTTTAACACTCAAACATATAAGGTAAGTATATCTTATAATTTAATAATTCCAAATGTGAAAACACATGCTTTATGCAGCATCAGTCCATTATTTTTGCAATTTTCTCATTTTTTGAATTAAAAAGTTTTCTTGGCTGTTTTTCAGAACAAAAATTAGAAAAGGGAGATGTTTAATTCAAATATTTTGGAACAGTTTGGACTTTTTGGTGAAAAGGTCTTCACGCCAGTTACATCTGCAATTGTGGTTATGGCTGCAATTTTCTTGAGTATTGTATACTCGACTGCAAGCTTACTTGACAATGGAGAAATAAGATGAGACCAAATGAAGGAAATAGTTCATTGTGTCTTTTCCAATATTCGGGGTAAATTACGCTCTACCGTTTAGAAATCAGATTTGTTCGTTAAACCCATGCATACTACCTTTTTTAGGCATAATTTCTGTCAATCTTTAAATATTTTCAATTTTACGAGCGAAGCAGCGCGGAACATTAAAACCATTTGAATCAAACACGCCAGCCAGTAGCAGCTCATACACAGGTGGTGATCTCCTCTTATTTGTGAAGCAGGTAGGGTGAGGAAGCTAGTAAGTGTGACGTTTTATCTGTTAACACGGTTTTTCTTCTGTGTGTCGTGATGATGTCACTGTCCACTTAAGTTGCAGGCAAGTATAGTTCCAAATGTCAAGATGTTATTGTAATTGAAATTCTAAATTTTTACATTAAATTCTAAGTATTTTTTTTCTGCTGTAATATGTATTAACAAAGTTCCAGATGTTGCATTGGCATTGCCAAAATAAGTATTTTTATAAATTGGTCTTCTCCCAGTATTAATCAAAATTAGGGCAACAGGTTCTGCCATGAAAAGTTGTGGTTAAAAATTAGTTGCGGCACATCAAAACCTGACTAGATAAAATTAAATAAATAATAATAATAAACCTGAATTTTTGACATCTTGAATTAAAATTAAGCTTTTTGCAATCATGAGTGTGCATGTACTGGTGCGTGTGTTTTTGTGTATGTGTATTTGTAAAGATATGTGAATGTTTGAAGGCGTGTGTGTGCGTAAAGACGTGTGTATGTTTGAAGGTGTGTATGTAGGATGCAGAAGCAACCGCACAGTAGGAGCGGATTCTGGTGGTCAGTGCTGCTGGTTAGACCGTGCTTGCTGGAGAAGCAGGACCTGAGCCAGTCAACGGTGGTACTCCCGAGGCTCCTTTTCAAAAATCAAAGGACTAACATCATTCACCGGTGAAGTGAAAACAAGAAGCAATTCCTGATTGCTGAAAACAAACATAGATGTTTTGTCCCTGTCAAATTTTCATGCAATTGTGATGTTTTGTTTGTATGCATTTTTTTAAATGTTAGTCAATAAAAACATTTTACAGTAATTTTGATGACATTAAAGCTTTTTTCACTACGTAGAATTTAGTTAAAAAAAGTAGAGATTGCTGTGTGTAACTCATGTAAAGGAAGAAGCATATAAAGGTAGGTCATTTTGCCTAGGAATATCAAAATTTTATTGAAGTTCAGTTTTCAGATTTGAAATTCGACATCTTTTAAGAGATATGAAACAAATAAATATTTTCATATTTGTCTATTATTTTTTTTCAGATTATACATGCATTAATCACAATGCATCATAATATTTTAGTGTTATAGTTAATTCTTTTTGAACACTTATCAAATAAACTAAACTTTATTAAGTATTATGCTTTATTAAGTATAAAACTTCGAAAAAGAAAATGATACTTCAAAATTCAGAAAACTAGAATTTGCAAACTAAGATTAAATTTAATTCATTTTTTAGAGGAAATAGGAACCGTTTTGCAGAAAGGAGGGGGAAATACAGTCGAGCCCGCTTATTAGAATATCGGTTAACTGTATATCCTGCTTAATGTAATACATTTTCAATGTACAGAACCATTTATGTCTATTTTAATTCTGTTTAATAGAATATCCGGCATATTAGAGTAATTTTTGTGGAAGACTGGCTATTCCATTAGGCGAGCTTGACTGTATTTGGAAAAAATCGTAACACTGTGCAATAAAACATTTTATAGTGCACAAGTGATAAGAACTCATCCTTTGAGGATCATCAAGTCAATAGAACAAGCCTGTAAATAGAATGTTATTTTTATTAGAATTTTTGTGGCATATACTTTAAATCTATAGACAAACTTACACGTTTTAAGATTGTTTTTTTTATCAGCAAATAAGTTATTTACAAATATTAACACTTTTATTCATAAGTATCAGGAACAGATCTTACTCATGGTGCCAAATAAGTTACTTAAAGTATTAAAGCTTTCGCACTTAACTACAGTTATTAACATTTTTCCGAATTATTATTAGCAGAGATGCTAAATTTAGGTGATTTATTCATCGACACCAAAGAGTTGCTACTTTTTAACTTGTAAAATTGGTTAAAGCAAATTACTTGGAAAGTCTGAAACAGTATGCGAAAAAGTAAAAACTCCTTTTATAGGTACCCACAGGGTGAAAACTCATCCTTTAATGATTATTGAAAAATGAAAAGTCTGTAAATAACTTATGAATCTAGACTTCATTTATTACTAAATTTTGTGGAATATATTTTAAAGCTGTAAACAGATTACAGGTTTAAAAATTACAATTTTTTATATCAATAAATTAATTTATTTGCAAATATAACACTTATATTCATGACAATCGGTGAAAAAAATCTAGAACAGTATGCAAAAAAAAAATATTTTATAGGTAGGTATAGAATGAAAATTCCTCCTTTGAAGATTGAAAAAAAAAAGAAGAAAAGTTTATAAATGACTTTTATGACTGAAGACTTTATTTAAAACTTATTACTAATTTTTCTGAAGTATATTTTAAAGCTGTAGACAAGTTTACAGGTTTCAAAATCACAATTTTTGTGTATCAATAAATAAGTTATTTGCAAATATAACACTTTAATTCATATTTATCAGTAAAAAGGATCGTCACTGCATTGAGAAAGCAAATTTAAGATATTTTCCAAATAACTTATTTTTTAATACACAAAAAGTTGCGTGTTTTAAACCTGTAAATTTGTTTCCAGCTTTAAAATATATTTAAAAACATGAAATCTATAAAACATCGATTCTAATATCTCCTATACATCTATATGATCAAAAATCCATATCTATAACCCGTTATAAAGACATCCAAAAGCTTTCTGGACATTACATCCTATGAATAGGAAAGAAATATCCTCTACATGTGCATGAGCTATCCAGAATATCCCCTTCATATCTCTGAGATCGCCGCAGAACGTCTGGATATTTTGGATGTCACTGGAAGTTAAAAATTTTCAACCTTTCGACCACTGGTGGATATTCAATTAGACATTCGGACATCCCATGCACATGTTTTGTATTTGGCTCATATCCAGTTCTATGGCTAGTGGATCTCTTGTAGATAACTTTTAAAGATAGGTGGTTGTCTGGGCTATTTTCGGAAAAAATGTCCTGTTCGTAATGCTGGAGAATCAAAAATCAAGATACTACGGATAAAAGCAAGAGATCCTTAAAGAGGCATAACAATTTTGTATCGAGATAAAAAAAAACTACGTTTTGTTACAAAAATTAGAATTGTTTACAAGACATTTAAAAATATATGAATAATTTTCTACATTACACTAAAATCTCATTAACTCGAATATTCCTTTATCTCGAAGTTTTCATCAGATACCAAACTTTTGAGACTGTTGTGAAAATTCCCCATAACTCGAACGTTTTAGCCCATGGGACTTCGAGTTATCGAGAGTTGACTGTATTTCCTAACAAAGAATTAGTCTACTTATCTTCTGTTTCAAACACAAGTGACATTTCAGTGAGGCATGGTCATGAAAATGCTTCATTAATAGATCAAAATATAAATGGAATCTTTCCTGCACTCAGAGTTATATTTTTACTTTCATAACTTAAAATCATATCTATTTAAAAACAGGATTTTTAAAGAAATTTTTTAATTTGATTAACGAGACTACTGTACTGTACATTGGTTGAAATGCACTTCTTAATTTCACTTCAACAGCTTTGTCAAAAATGTTTGTATTCTCCGTGGGCCCTCACACCGAACATAGCCTAACAGTAAAGCAGACCTGTAGGTACTCAGAAAAGTAATTTTGCATTAAAGGTGCACTGCTTGGCATTCAATTTATGGTACGAGATTTGGCGAATCACATAATATGTATACAGTATAGAAAATATGTTTAATCATCCAATGATAAATATAGAATGATAAGTGTTCCTCATCTATTCAGCAGGAAATTACTAAGATTTAAAAGATATAAATATGGCACAGCTCCAAAGACTAGTTTTAATCATTAAAATTTTGTACAGTATTTATATTACTTGACAAATATCACATGAATTTACAATCAATATACCTGAATCAATGGAATGCATGAGCTGTATTTGAATGTTGAAAATTTATTTAACCTGAGAACTAATAATCGAGGATGAAGGAAATAAGAATGAATTCAGGTAATTGCAGGACTAGTAGAATAAACCTTTGTATTCAACAAGAAAAAATAACTTATAGTTTTTTTTTGTACTAATAATGAGACAAGTTTACAACATTATTTTTTATACTCAAAGCTAAAAAATAAATAACTGAAAAAAAAAATTAATGGTTTGTTTATAAAAATTCCATTATTTGATTTTTTTAACGGGAATAAATGAAAATTCAAGAAATATTATACATATCATTCAACTTTACATGGGCAAAACTGATGTAAACATAACGACTATAAAGTGTAGATTAATGACGAAATAACTTACGATGCTTCAGCAGCTCGAGGCATAAAATTTGTATTCCTCTTTTTTACAAGATGGCTTGCACAAAAAGAAAGAAAAAGTTGAGGAACTGATGTGATATACCCCACCCTTGGCGACTTTTTCCTGTTGGCGCCAAGAAAGCGTCGCCAAGAAAACGATGTATGACGACATATGTCATACATCGTTCTTAGCGATGCTTTTTTAGCGCCAACAGGAAAAAATCAGATAAGAAAACATGATCAAAGCACTTCAGAACACAATATATATAAAAACAACATAAAAGCACAACAAAAAGCATCACGAATATATGCTTCAAAAATGTACAGGGCCGGGGTTTTTTGTAAACATATTAAAATACAATGAAATAAATTATTGTATTAATTACAAGTCGAAATTAATGCATTAATTTTTTTTTCATCATTTCTCCGGGATACGAGCCCTCGGTCTCATAGTAGCCGAGGTCTCATTACGAAAGTACTATGAGACCTCTGGCTCGCCGTTATCCCTCCGACTGTTAATATACATCACAGTCGGAGTATGATCACAGTTATGTATACTACAAGAACCCCTCAAGGATTTGTAAAAACAAAGAATTTTGGAAGTGAGAGGTTTTTTTTGAATTCTAAAATAAAGAACTTACCTTTTTATATGGTATAAATATTCACACTCAGTCTAAAACAATACATCATATGACAATGGCACGTTACAGATACACACCACGTTGGAGTTAACTTTTAATTAACCTTCAAGTTTGAAGAAACTGGCATTTTCTAATGTTTTAACTTCAAAACACAACTACTGAATTTAAACTAACACAAAATAAGCATTCCTGTAAGGTATATTGCACGAAACAACACTACGTCGTAAAATCCCCCTAAGAGCGGAACATATGTGCACCTACCTCCACGGACACACGTGCGAAAAGAATTAGTTCACATCTGTACTTCCCAGGTATATTCTGCAGGGTTACTAGGGCTACCGGAAAAAGTTTTATCGCCAACGTTGGCGATTTTCGAAATGAGCTAAAAATTCTATCCTCGCCAAGGGGGGGGGGTATATCACATGTGTACCAAAGTTGACACAGCATCACTTTTCAGTACTCTTTTTTTAGTCCGATAAAATCCTTGTGGTCATACATGGCCGTCGTGACAACCTTGAATATCGTGATTTGACATTGACAACCGATTTATTTTTTTAGCTCTGTAGTTGAATGTGGAAGGATATAGAGGGATATTTCCTGCTCCTTGCATTCTTCTTTATCATCATTAATCGTTCATCTACACGCATAAAAGCTTGTTAGCATTTTTCTTCACGAAAAAACCTAATTTCGACAGCTTACGCCACGTTCCCAATACCATTAACATTACCATGTGCGTTTGTTTTGCATAAGGAGCCGTATCCGCGGTGTTCTTCTTCTCGGCGTGAAAGTATCCCATTGACTTTGAGGGTTGCTTTAATGTATCCAGGTCACCATGCTGTTTAATAGAACGCGCTCGTTTATATTTCTCATTTCACTAATGTACTGTAATTGGTTTTGTTCGGCGATCCTAACCGGTCGACCACTGAGTAACCGGTTGCTAACCGCTGCGTGATCATTAGATGTCACGTGATCGATTAACTGGTAGCTACCAGTTGAGCTCGGCGAACGCAAGCATTCCTTGCATTCGAGGAACCTCACCGGTCGACCGGTTACTAACCGCAGCGTTCTATGATCAACAGGTTACCGTTCTAAGCAGTTGATTGGAGCACGTGATCATTAGCTGTCACGTGGTTAACTAACCGGTAGCTACCGTAACGTAAGCATTGAGAGCGTTTCAAAATTCGCCGCCGGGAACATTGGGCGCCGAGCATTTTACGCCCCGGGAATACTGGGCGCAATATGCTCGGCGCCCAAAGTTCCCGGCGCCCAAAATGCTCGGCGCCCAAAGTGCTCGGCGCCCAAAGTGCTCGGCGCCCAAAGTTCCCGGCGCCCAAACTGCTCGGCGCCCAAAGTTCCCGGCGCCCAAAATGTTTGGCGCCCAAAGTTCCCGGCACCTAAAATGCTCGGCGCCCAATATGCGGCGCTCAATAGTCGGCGCCCAATCTTCGGCGCCCAATCTTCCCATTTCGAAAAAATAAGTAATGCTTTTGATATCAATACAAGAAATATTTTTATGTTATAAATCTTTATAAAGCTTAATTTAATGTAGCACAAACAAGCAATTTTTTATGTTCTTTATTTGTTGCTTATTTATTTATTTTCATTTTCTTAATCAGTCTTTATTTTTTCATTCATTTTGAATCAATTAAAATTATAATATAATTTTCGTTGTCTCAGAATCTTTTGATTAATTTAAAATTGATCGTATTAAAGAGAATAAGGTTTAAGAAAAAGAAATCTGCTCTTAATTCTGCTAACACAGGGCCATTTTGTCTTTTTTTAATGTTTGAATCAAAATCGAGCGTTTCACTTATTGAACAGCATGCATTTTCGAATCCGCGTGCTTACATCCTTCAGAACCCGTTTTAGCCACTCTTTCCGCTCCCGTTTGCGACTATTTTTTTAAATGAAACTCGAAAGCGAACAAGGAGCCAATCTTGCAGCTCGGCGGCAACCCTATCTTCCCCCTGTAACCGGTTGCGCTTTCCGAGCGTCGCTGTTGTCGCAACTCTGAAAACTACGTTTTCAAATAGGGACTCTAGCCACAACAAGCAACCCCTTTGCTTGCGTTCGACGAACCTCACCGGTCGACCGGTAAGTAACTGGTTGCTAACCGCGGCGTTCTTGAGAGCAACCGGTTAACTGGTTGTTGCTTCCGATGTCGTTTTATGATCCTCACCGGTTGATCTACCGGTCGACCGTAACTCTAGTCGGTTAAACCCGGTTGATGGAACCACGTGGCATTTTTGACCAATTATATGCAGTTTTCACCTGCGTGTTATTCGTCTGCGTCATAGACTAATAATAAGAGTAGACCGAGCTTTCTCATTCTTGCTGATAAAGAAAATTGGTTCATAGATGTATCATGTGACTAGTGGAAGGGCTAGGCGAGGACTTTGGCAGCATGGTTGCTAGATGGCAGCATTATCTATAGTTTGGCACTCGACATGTATTTTAAGACAATGTGTTTTCATTAAAAAAAACTTCCAAGTGCAGAGATTGAACTGTTTTTCTTTTAGTTTTGCATTATTTTGACATTAGTAATAGTTTTTGATCAGTTTTCGGTAACTTTTATTTCATTTGGAGCTGTCAGCGTTGACGTGAACGAAATGGCGTAAACGTTTTGCGTTAATGCAAAAATGTACTAATCGGTATCTTAAATTGAAACTGTAGGTAAAAATCTTACCGTTTGCTGATTCTTCTTGGTCGCTTGCATCTTTTATTGCTTAGAGAGTTATTGAAATTGACTAAAGAAAATGCACAATACTATCTAAACGAAAAACTCACTATGTTAACAAAATATTTACAACTTAGAATAACAAATTTACAAATCGAACTCCATAAAAGATCATTCTTCCGTGTTCCATCAATTCTATTTATTTTATTTCGCGCTGGCGTTGATCGTCTGCTACGATTAACGCCCGCTGTTGCTAGGATATCCACCAGTCACATGGTTTGGTTTATGAGCAGCAAAAGGGTTGCCATAGCTCGGTCTACTCTTATTATTAGTCTATGGTCTGCGTCATGTCTGCGCAAGTAACTGGTGATCAACCGAAAGCGTTCGATGAAGCATATGTTCGTTTTAACAACCGGTTAGCAACCACTGACATCATTACTGTCACGTGATTAACCAACCGGTCGTGCTCGTCGAACGTAAGTATTTACGCTTGAAATATCAAAAGGTTTTTGTGTTTTAGGAACGGCAACGCTTGCGATTTGTTTGTAAATTTCCTGTTCAAAATTTTCAAGAAAGAGATGTTTGAAAATGATCTTCAATTTTGGACTGCCTTTTGCCTTAATTTTAATTTATACGTTTTTAATGTCAATTATTCATCGTGCAAATGCTCAAGTTTTACGGAACTCATTTAGTAATGTTTATTCCGAAAATTCCAGAGATCGATCTTATCAGAGTGATTACTATGGAAGATATCCGCCAAATAGTTTCAAAAATCGTTTCAAAAATTGGGATAATTCACAATTTGTTCCAACCGGAATCGATTCCGTGTACGGTGACTCACGTTGTTTGGGGGACCGGAATCAAAATCTTGAACCGATTGGCACAGTAAGTGTAGAACTTCGTTTAGGTACGGTAGTTGGTACGTATATATCACTTTGTGACGGTCCTGGTGTGCCAGAATATGATAGACCAAACTTTAAATTCAACCATCTGCCCAAAATATATCGAAACATTACTGCTTTTCTTGGAATACCGTACGCAGTCCCTCCTACAGATTCGCTTAGGTTTCGGGTATGTTATGTGTTTCTCCTTTTTGTTATTTTACTACTACGCATTTTATTTTGCTTGTATTTGAATTTTTTGTATGCCATCTTATTGCAAAACCTTGAAATTGTGTAAGCTGTAACGCGTGTTTTTTTTATATATATTTTTTAAAATCGGTTTTATTCGTGTCTGAATTTCTGTGTTTCTCAATTGGGAACGGAATGTAACTATAGGTTGCGCTATAATTAGGATAAAAACGAAACCAGTTTGTCTGCTACAATGTTCTGCTACGGTATGAAGCTGGGCAATTCCACTGTTACGGACGTAACAATCAGACTTTAAACACGCATAATTTCAATTTGGTTTCATAAAAAGCTACAATTTTTTTTTCTGTTGTATAGTTTGGTGTTATTAATGCTATCAAAAATTTGGGTGCAGATTGCTTTATTACAAAAAGTAACAAAAATTAAAAACTGCCTGTTACGGACGTAACTCAGAAAACAGCAAAATGTATGCATTGTCATACAATTGCCAATATTGCTGTGAATTATTCATAGATTTCTAAAATTTTCTTTGAAATACTTGTTCTAGAGATTTCATGCTTTCTAAAACCATAAAGTTTTCATGGATATTATTCGTAAAATTTATGATAGAAATTTATATATTTGTTACGGACGTAACATGTCTGATATGCCAATTGCACAAAGCAAATAAAAGCTTAAGTATACTAATAATTTTTGTTAAGAGAGTGCAATGGTCTAGATTAACACATTATTTTGACCCTTTAAGTTATTCCTTAATAGTTTTTAAAGATTTGGGGAGGTAGGGAGCATATACCACCATGCATATACCACCATGTAAATAAATATAAAATATAAATTGGTGCGTCATAAAAAGTAAAATTATCCAAGGGGAAAATAAGCAAAACAAAAGTTAAATTATTCAGTTACAAATAAATTTTTCAAATTTTTAACATAAACGTGGAGGAAGGGGGGGGGGGGCTTCTACAAGGGAGACTTTTACAGGTTGAGAATTTTCGATGATTTTCTCTATCTCTCAACAAACATATTAACTGCCAAATTTCATTTAAAGTTTAACAGTTGGGCAGTTCTCAAAAGGTGGGAGCAAACACAGACCTCAACTTTGAAGCTTCAACACCAAATAACTTTCATTTTAATTAACTCAAAAATTTTTGAGTTAAATTATAATACTTTATAGAGACAAGAATTGACATAAATTATGGAAAAAATGCTCTTTAAATGCCCTTAAAAAAATATTTTCTTTGCTAAAAGGCGCAATTTTGGACATACCAAAACGTTAACTGAGCAAATGTACCATTAAAGAAAATTTTTTTAAAATTATTTCCATACGTTTCAAAAAAAATTTAAAGGTATGAATCTTACACTGAATAATTTTTTGTTAATATTTTACACAAATAACAAAAGTAAAGACAGATTATTCACTTTGTAAACGATTTTAGAAAATAGTAAGTTTGAAATTTGATGCATGTCCAAAATTTACGATCTTTACAATGCTATTTTTTGAGAACTAAGTATATGATGTTTTCATTTTAAAGGTGTTTATTGAGCCTCAGAATCAATTTTTAATTGTTTAAAAGTGTTTTCATAAGCTTTTATGCAGTATCTTAGAAGAAAAATAATTTTTTTTAAACGTACATGTGAGATGTCCAAATGGCGTTACGATCTTGACGCCGATAAGTCTGTCCATTTATTCATAATTTTTGATGATCTACTGTCTTCTAACCTCAATAAAAAACGTTATTATAATGTTATCTTCTTTAATCCATTGGTATTCTGCATAATTAATATGTTACACATTGAACAATACATAAATTACAGTAGAAACATGGCTGCTTATGATCGAACCGAAAGCCATTTTGCGGTAAAATCGCCAAGCAAACCTCCGTTGGCGACAACACAGTATGCGATAAGCTAAAGGTTACCAGAGAGGAATTCCAATTTGACAAATGTAGTTTATCGTCAGCTGTACCAGTTTTGGCGACTTTATCACCTGCGCTAGCAATTTTTTTTTTTTCCCGCTTTTATTATTTTAGAATTCTTTTTCTCTTCTTTCTTTTCGAAACATAATTTAACGATCTCCTAATAGAAATACGAATTTCTTTCTTCAATAATTTTTTTAGACATCATTTTAATTCTTATGACATTAGAAAAAATATTCATTATTAAAACTGATGTCACTTTTTACAATTGTATTATTTTTAATTTGAAGCTTTTTTTTAACCTTGCATCAATTTCTTCAAAATCATTCCAAAACTTTATTAAATGTAAGGAGCAGCATGTATAGCCATTCAAGTATTTCATTAATATCCTCTTTATTATTAAATTGCAAAATTTAAAAAGTAGTAAATAAAATTTTCATTGGAAAAGTTAAAAATCAGATTAACAATTGTCAAAAATGGTGAAACTTACGTTATGATGATGTCCAAAATCCGTTACCTACAGGAAAACAATGTCCAAAATCTGTTACCTACAGATTGCTGATTTAATTTGCTAATTAACAATTTTTATAAATACCTGCTGTCTTTTCATGTTCATATATTGTGTTCTAGGTATGCATACTATAGAATAAAATCAAAATTGATGTCAAATTCGAAAATTTTTGAAATTGCTCAAAGTTAACTTTTTTGTTCCCACCTTTTGAGAACTGCCCAGTTGCCTTTGATTTCGATCGCTTTTTAATAGATTGGCACGTTTTTACCAAAGGTGGAAAAAAACAGTCGAAACTGACATCGGAAGAATACATTTTGGCCAACATTTGCCTAAGTAGTCTAAATCTTGCTTCAAAACTAAATGTGCTTTATCTGAGGATCAAATGTAGCTAGTTTAATATTTAGTACTTTTAACTCTAATCTAATTATGCTTTTTAATTAAAGGTTTAAAACTATAAAAAATTCAACGCATGAATGAAACAGTAATCTAAATATTACTTTTTTGTGAAGAGTAAATAACAATAAAAAGTAACTCAGTAACTTTGGTTTATACTATTAAACAGGACAAATTCTTATCTCTAAGTTAGTTTTTAAAAGTAATATCAATTTGGCTATGCTTTCAGAATGATAGAAGTTTGAAGAGAAAAGCTATGATTAATATCTGTAATATAAATTTTTTTTGGAAAAAAGAAAAACTTTATTAATGAAAATTACGCACAAAATACTTTGGATTTCATCGTGTTAAATGATCAAGTAATTTTCACAAAAATCTACTTGGAGAACTATATTTTTTGTGTCATAGTGCATTGATGAAGCAAAGTTTGAGAAAATTAAGGAACCCTCTAGAATATTTTTCTGAACATTATTAAGCATTAATTGCTAACCTAGAATTATTAACACCAATTGAATTTATTGCATGATTTGGAGGACAAAAAATCTTACCTTGAGAGGAACACCTCAGAGCAACAGTAGGATATCTTAGTGGTATTCCTAGGATTAATGTCTTAATGTTGCTCTGAGGCGACGATGTGTATTTCAATAATTTTAAAAAATAAAATTAAATATCCTCTAATATTTATAACATTTTGGAAATCACAGTATCAGAAGTTTTGTTACATCATATTACATGTCATACCCTATATTTTCATTGCCATCTGGTACTTTTTTTCTTTTTAATTGGAAATATGACATGTGTTACGGACGTAACGTACTGCTTTTTGTTACGTCCATAACAAAAGATGTTACGTCTGTAACGCCATTTTTTTAAAAACAAAAGAAATTCTAATGTTTTAAACTATGGTTATCAATTATTCTGATGAATTGCTAAAAGGACAAAAAAGGATTTCTTTTAACTTTGATTTTTTAGGAAGTAACGACAACTTTTGCTAAATTTTTGTTACGGACGTAACATTGAACTTCATTTTTTTTAAATTTAAATTGCGTAATTTTATTTTGTAAAAAAATTAAAATAAATGCATGACATTATGGTATTATGTTAATAGTTTAAGCTGTACTGCAATAAATTGTGTTTATTTTTATTTTGCTATTAGAAATAAGCGTTTGAAAATGGGGTATTTTTTTCTGATTGTTTTGAAGACCCAATTATCGTACTTCCAACTGGGAAAAAAATTTATTATTTAATTTTTATTAAAAAAGCAATGCAATATTCTGAAAATACACATTTCAAGCTTTACAATGATGTATAATATAGCAAAATAAATGCAATATGAAATTTTGACCTACTGGTTTTACTTTTCATGGAATTGCCCAGCTAGCAATGAATCATTATATTTCTAGGTTGTGTTTAGTAATATTCTTGCCTTGTTTTCATATTTTGTGCTTGGTTTGTGAAGATGTGGTTATTCTTAATGCATCAATTATTTATAAACTGTAGATTTATTGGTTTTCTTTTCCTATTTTGATTTGTAGTATTGGTATTTGTTGCACATCCATTCTTTTACTCTTTTACAATTTTCAATCGTTTCATATTTTTTCCCATTTCTAACTTTAGCTTTGATCTATTGTCTATTACACTCCCTTTGTCACTGTTGGTGTTTATTTCTACACAGGAAGATTGCATATTATTATTTGCACTGATTGATCTAATTTATTTTCATGCCGATAAATACCAAGTGACCTTTAAAAATGTAGCTAGAATATACTTGTATCATAGCAGAGCCTAGTAATTTAGCAATATTATACTACTCGGGATCCGTTTCCCCGAGTGGTTTACGTTGCAAAATATTTTCGTATCTCACATTGTCACACTTGGATGATTAGGATGATCGTAAGTAGTATGGGTGACAAGCTGACAAGACAAGTTTTCTTGTGATGCCTTTTCAGATATATCAGAAAGATTAATGATTAAACAAGAGTTATTTCAAGTCTAACAGCTTGAGAGCTTTTCATTTTTTTTCAATAAATTAAAATACGCAAATTGCATTTTTTTTTCCTTTGCTTAAAAGTTTAACACGCAGAACAATGGGCAATCGGCATCGTTTCCTATTTAGATTCTCTCGCCAGATGGGGTGTTAGTTACTTTCAGTTCCTAATATTTTCCCATCCTTAAGTATTGGTCTCTAAGTTTTGCCAGGAGAGGTACTGCCTATCCTGGGAAATATTTTTCCTCCCTTAAACATACTAAGAAAGAAAAAAAAACCTCTTACTTATTAAACTGAGATGCGTCATGTTTTTCCTTTTGAAAAAATAAATGAAACAAAAGTATTTCAATTTGCCAGCCTTTCCCCTTGTGCTTTAGGGGAGAGACATGTGAACAAAAACGACATTTTTCTATATTTTTCATTATTGATTTGAGATAAAAAAGAAAAAGGTGCTAAATATGATAAATCAAACATTTGCTAATATTTTCATGCAGTTATCCCCCTTCTACAAGAGTAAATTCTAGCCTAAAAATTAATTCTAAAATATGTTACATTTTGTTCATATCTGCCCCGGTGGGGGGGGGGGGGGCAGTTGTAAACACACCTGGGGCACAAGTGAACAGATACATAAATGGTATAAAATGCACCTAAGCATATCTTTAAGTACTCTTTTTTACACATTAATAAACACAATGAAAATATAAATATTGAGTACATAATAAATTAACTTGATTCAACGAGCATTATAGCCCTCAAGTTTTACAGAAAAAGAAACTGAAGAAGCAGCTCAATATGTGCTACCTAAAATTGTAGGTGGGGGTAATTTTAGCAGAATATCATCAGTGTTTACCATCGATGTATCATCTGTTTCTGGAAATACAAAGGTTTCTTTCTTCTGCTTCCTCATGAATTTAACATTTGCTTCATCACTCTCCATTATCTCGATACAGCCAACATAGTGAATTTTTGTCTTTTTTGTAGTGAATTCTACGAGGACAAAGTCATTCACAGCTAAATTTTCTGGTGCAAGGTTGACTTCAGCACAAATTTCTTGATGGCTACTCTCTTCAAAGCTAATGTCGGACTCGGAGTCACTGACTACAACCTTTGACTGCTCCTTTTTCAACAGTTCAGCAAGTTCTAACTTTCTTTTCTTTGTAACTCTTTCACATTTTATCTTCATTTTCTCTGCCTTTTCTTCCATAGCTTTGACAACAATGTGTTTTTCGAGGGTGTCTGTCCAAATTCTTGATTTTCTTTTTTGACGCTGCTTACTTTTCCCTAGAGTGGAATGGTGACATTCTATTCGAGGTAATGGTCTCACACATTCTGGGGTAGGACTTGAATGTGCATTGCAGCTGGTGGAGGCATCCTCAGGATTAACTGGCATTAAGCTTGTTATTTGAATTGGGATGGAATCAGCGTCAGTAAAAGTAAGCCGAGATAACGGCCAAATTCCTGGTTTAGAAAAACCCGATTTAATATTTTTGGATGTAAAGGCTGCTGTGAAAGCTGCTGAAGAACACTGACCAATTTCATATATAGTTATTCTTTTTTACTGGGTGTAATGTCAACCAGTCATTGAAAGAAGTTTTCAGTGCAGATTTAAAGGGGTCATAAACACCTACATCCAAAGGCTGTAAGCGATGTGAACAATGAGGGGGGAATGTAAGGAGTACTATTCCATTCTCACGACAAAATAATATTACATCCAAACTGATATGACTTTCATGATTATCAAGTAGAAGCAAAACAGGATTTGCTGCGGTACAGCGGGAGTACTTTTGGAAGTGTTTTACATCTTCTAGGAAGATATCTGCTGTCATCCATCCAGTTTTGGATACTAACCCTAAGCTTTATGATGGTGCTCCATTTAAGAAAATATCTTTGTATCTTTTTCTTGGGAATACAAAAACAGGAGGTGTTTCCCATTGCATTAACTATACCACAAAATGATACAAGTTCACCTCTCTCGCCTGAAACATTTTGTCCAACTTGTTTCTCTCCACAAACCGCGATCACTTTTGGAGCCTCCAACACAGTCGCGATACAGCTGATACTAACTTCAGTTATTAAAATTTTTAATTATTCAATGTTTCTTAATTAGCCTAATCAAATAAAAAAAATAAACAATTTTTGAAATTGAAATGACTAAAAAAAAAACAGTATGGGGCATATGTAAACAGTTCACACCTGCCCCTACATAGTGTGTTCACATGTGCCCCATATAACAACTTAAGCCTAATCTGATAAAAAGCAATATTTCTTTCAAATTTTTTTAAAAAAATAGAGTACAAAAACTTACTTTATAAATCCCACTTCAAAATGAATAAAGTTCAAATCACAATAAAGATAGTGTTGAATGTGTTTTTACTCTGAGAACTGGAACATGAAAGTTTACTGGCACCTTTGAAAACAGAAGTTATTATGATAACTAAAAAACAAAATGGTTGAGATCTTTGAAATTTCAGGCAGCATACAGTACTACTGCTGTCATCTACGTGAATTTTTTTAAAGATTTTTTTCCTCATGTTATCTGGGTAAAATATGGTTTGTTCACATGTGCCCCATGTCTACATGTGCCCCCCTCTCCCCTATAGGTAGGGTATATGATGTTTCAGCTTCAATGCTCTGTGTGTGTCTGCCTTGAAACTAACAATCTATGCATAGGTGCCAATGACACAATTTAAACCAAGGTGTGTCCAAAGTGTCCAGCTTCTTTCTATTTTCGTGCAATATTGTGCATTCATTTAAGATGAAAAAATTAGAGTTTCTATATATATTTTATATTTTTGAGTGTTGCATTTTATTGTGTATTTATGTGCAACATGGCTTTAGAAAAAAAGCATATTTCTATTTTGACACTAACAATGAACGAGTAGAAGTTAAAAATTTAAATTAAAAAATTTCACTTTCTCGAGAAAATTATGTAAAATACTTAAAAGAAAAGGAAAAAAAGTTAAACAGATTTTGCGTTACCTTTAGTTTTTAGTAAAAAGTAAACATTCTATTCTGCTTTGTTTTTGGAAACTTGAGCACTTAAGCATCTTGTCTAGATCCATCCTGCAAATGACCAAATATCGTCAGCATTATGCTGTACTAATGAATGAAATTTGGCACTTTTCAAGAAAGCCAAAACAATATTTTTTTTCCACCTGACGCGTTTAGTTATTTTCATTGTTTTAATTTTTACAAATAACCTTACGTATAAAACTATCGTTTGAAGTAGTTTGTAGCAAGTAGGTAGCCCGTTTTGAGTACTAGGGCAAACCACGAATTTTGAAAAGGCACTTCACAATTTGTCACATCTGTTAGTTTAGCATGGTGCTGACAATATGTCGATCAGGCTTTACACAAAGCCCACATGCCTTTTCGGTCAAAAAACAATCCTTTCCGATCAATCTTCCTCCTCAGTGTACCCTGGGGTACTTCTAGAGCAAGTCTTTCATCCTGTTAGGTTTAGTTGATGATTCCATTTCACATCAAGAATTCTCTTTGAAACTAAAACAAATTGGCGACTGAGGAGCCTTTTTTGGTTGCCACATGTTTAGTGGGGACCTTGAGTCTTGACTTTTTTAGTGCCCCTAAAACCTGTCTATCCGGGGATATGATGGACTTAGGGGGATCCGATAAGCCATATCTGTCCTCCCAGTGGTTACCCCTTGAACTGTATAGATTAAACACTTCTTGCGATTTATATAGGTATATTATGTATAATGGATACATTATTGCAATTTATATGGGGCAGTTGTTATTATTTTATGTTTAATTTTAAAGATTATTTATTCATTGATATGTCTTGCAGCCACCTCAAGTTCATCCAACATTTAATATGAAAAGAACTTTGCAATTCAAAAGCGCCTGTCCACAACCATCTCAGTACACTGGGCTCAAAACTGGCATCATTGATACTAATGAAGATTGTTTATATTTAAATATATTTTCTCCATCTGTAAGCATCCATTTCAGAATCTATTTTACTACTGTTCTTTAACTCAAACTTGATATGTGTACTAAAAAGAGTTACTTACAATGTATTGGATTTATTTCTTTAATCTAGATATTCTACTTTCTAAGCTTAAATCATGTGGGACACAAGTTTGAAATTTTGAAGTTAATGTTGGCCTAAAAAAAATAGAGATTTATATGTCACAAAAAATACATCTATCGATAAATCTTAACTATCAAAATTGTTCCCATAAAGCGGGAAGGATCATCTGTGTTTCAAATATTTTTCAGTGAATTTGCCTTTGAAAAATCTTATGATGTGTTTTGTAATGAATTAAAATATTTTTTTGTGTAGGAGTTTAAAATTTAAATTGGTGAAAAAATTATCTACAAAAACCCAAAGTATTAAATCTGTACCTCAGAGCCAGATTGACATAAGTCTAAAAATTGCGATTTTTAGTTATTATTATATTGTATGTAGAATCCTTTTCCGCATTGAGCCAAGTGAATGTAATTTTCAAAAAAATCCTTTCTAATTCTTTACCATTATTAAAAGAGCATGTGTCCCACCTTTTGCATGCACCAAACAACCTTTTCCCCCTCTGTCCTGTAAAATCGTGATTATGCGACTTGCATTGTTCTGGCTCTGAGGTACAGAAATAATGTTTCTGTCAAATTAAATTTTAAAATTTCATGTTTCAAGGTGTATTAGATCACCTTTAAGTGATTATTTTTGTATTTATTAGGAAATGTGACAGATTTCTATGTATATTGAATAAAGATATATGCACATATTTTATGGCTATTCTGACAACATTTCCTTTTCTAATCAATTAAAATAAAATTTCTTTTAGGTTAAACGCCAAACTGAAAAATATGCAGTGATGATATATATTCATGGGGGTGATTGGGATCATGGAAGTTCATCTATTTTTCCTGCCCAGATGTTAGCTGCATCTCAGGAAGTCATAGTTGTGACATTCAACTACCGCCTAGGACCATTAGGTTTTACTTTCAAACTGTTCTAAATGTGTTTTATAAACATTAACAGGGGTCTGGCCAGAGGATATTTGGGTCCGTTAACGGACCCTTCACAAAAATCCGATCAACCAAAATGGACCTTTCACAAAATCCCGATCAAACAAAACGGACCCTTCACAAAATTCTGATAAACAAGATTGGATCTGTCACAAATTGTTTATTGAAAGAGCAAATCTGAAAGCAAAATAACGCATATTTCTGTGTATAAACCGATAATTTTTGGAACCTTTTTTTAAGTCAAATTAGAGGGATCAGCTTATACAAAATCGGCTAATTTTGAAAAAAAAAAAAAGAAAAAAAAAGGCACTCTTGCGATGCTCCTGCAAGGGATAAATAATTGCTACTGGCAAATAAATATAATGGTTGTTTGTTTTATCACAGTTAATTAGCAGCGGTGTTGTTGTAAACTTTTCTGAGAAGGCATTGGTAAGCACTTTTCTCTGCTCATGATTTAATAAACAATAATAATATATATCTGCGAAATGAACTTAGAACTGCAAAGGGATAGTAAGGGTGAGGAAAAAATTTGATCGCTTCAGATAGGGTTACCAACTTCAAAACTATCACCACTTTGCGTCTGGCGTTGAACCTTTATATTGACTTGATTAGAAAATATTCTCATCATTTTGTCGGCTTGTCAATATTTGCGTTTTTACGGTGCGGTGCGATGTTTTATTGTTATTTTGGGAGAAAATTATATGGGTTTTGATTTTTCGATGCTAACAAGGATGATTAACTTTAAATAAACTCTTTTAATTACCTTTTTTTTTTCTTTAGATGTGTACATTTTGAAAAATGCAATCCGATATGAGAATCATATTTTGTTCTTTTTTCAAGCTAACTTCGCTTTATTAGAATTCAAATAAATGAAAAGTCTCTTTATTTCTGTTAGAACTCTCATTTCAAGTTTTTAAAGCAAAATTCCATTTTCTGTTATGAGTCAAAAATTAAAATGCTGAATAGATGGTTTATTTTATTATTTTTATTATTTTTTTGGGGGGGTCAACTGTGTCCACAGATATTAATGATATGTTATCATAGGACTCTAAAATGCAATTTTAAAATAATTTTATCAAAAATATTTCTTTTACAAGTCGTTTTTATACTTTTGATGACTTCACTTTGAGAATTGCAATCTCTTTGCATCCGCTATGGGAATCCGATTTTTCGAATTTTTGATGATTATTACGCTTTGTTAAGAGGTAAACAATTAAAAAATCTTTTTATTTTTGTTAAAATCACGGAATTTATAAGTATTAAACAAAATTCTGTGCTTTTTAAGAGTGTCTTGGGTCAAAAAGTTGAATGCAGAACCCTATTCTGAATATTGATTTATTTATTTATATTTTTGTTAGTTATTTTAAATACTGTACAGAAATATATCTGGTATAATTTAACATAATGCAGAATGGTAGATAAATATTGATAATTGAAAGAGCGATGCCTCCCCCCCCCCCCGCCAAATATCAGAAAAAAATCCAGAATGATTTTCTCGTCATAGAAGAGGAAAACACTCAACTTTAAGTTTAATTGATGCAGTTTGTGCCATCTCTAAATTCTAAAATTTTGTTTTAACAACAAAAAAAAATTTTTTGCGAAATTTTTTGATTTTTCACAAAATTAATTCATTTTTCACAAAATTATTTGATTTTTCACAAAAAACGGACCCTGTGAAAAATCCTGGACAGACCCCTGATTAATTCTTATTGTTTTATTATTTTTGGGCAATTCCACTGTGTCAGATATAACAATTGGGCAATTCTATGATAAGGTCAACCAGATGATCAAATTTTCAAAATTAAAATTTCTAAACAAATGAGGCGTCATTTTAAAGGTAAAGAGTTGTATATTTTGGAATGCCTGTCAAAAATTTGATCACTTCAGTTGTAAATAAGTTACAGAAGGTTAAAGTAAGGTCAACATCTTGAGTATTTTCAAACCATATTTGGTGACTCTCGAAGAAATTATGTTTTCTCCAAAAACTACATACTAATATTATGAATTGAGATGAATAACCATTTAAAGATAAAATGTGTTGCTTGTGATGTTGCAAAAATGTGTTAAAATATAATTCATTTTAATTTGTAAAGGAATTCCTCTGGGTACATTACGTGTTTTACGTCCGACACCAAAATGCACAATTAATTATGCTGAGCCAATAATTTTAAAAACACATCAGGGTTCGTACGCCCTTGAAAAACCTTGAAAAGTGCTTGAAAAAAAAAAGTTCATTTTCAAGTGCTTGAAAACCTTGAAAAAGTTTCTTATTGCTTATATTCTCTCAAAAATCAACGAATTGTGCTTAGAAGTTTTAAAAAAGTATTTCACCACTGCAATTTTCTGAACATGTGCTCAGTATGCAACATCGCGAAAAATTGCTTCCGTGTTTGGGATTTCGATCCTTTTGCATCTTGTAAATATTTTGATGTTTTTTACAACCGAAAGATATTTTGACATATGGTACCTTAGATTAGTTTATTTTTTGTTTAATTTCATTAATTAACAAAGAAATTAATTTGGAAACCATGACAACATTGAACTTACTCGGGTTTCGCGGAAAATTGCTCTTGTGTTTGAAATTTCAATCTTTTTGCATCCTGCAAATATTTAAATATTTTGGCTAATCAAATGTTAGTTTCGCATATGCTACCTTAGATTAGTATATTTTTTGTTTAATTTTGATAAAAAACAAATAAATTTATTTCATGGGAAACATGCCACGTCGAACAAACTCAGACTTTGCGAAAAATTGCTTCTCGTGTTTGAAATTTCAGTCTTTTTGCATCTTGCAAATATTTAAATATATTCACTAATCGGATGTTATTTTCATATTTGCTACCGTAGATTAGCATATTTTATGTTTAATTTCAGTAAAATATAAGTTTATTTTATGGGAAACATGACAACATTAAACTTAATTCGCGAAAATTTGCTTCCCTTGTTTGAGATTTCAATCCTTTTGCATTTTGTAAATATTTTATATTTTTGGCAATTAGTAGTTATTTTGACACTGCTACATCAGATTAGCTTATTTTATTTTAATAACTAAAGAGTTAAAGAATTTATTACCTTGGTCTTGTTTAATTATTTGCTTATTTATTTTTGCAATTTTGAATGATTATCTTTACCTAATTTTTGGTCATAACAGATTTTTTTAAAAAAAATTTAAATTTCAGCAGTTGAGCACCTAACAAATTAACTTAAAGTTTGTATTTTAAATATAAAGTTGATTTATACAATTTTATTTATAAGTACATCATTTTTTATGTCTGCTAAAATAAATAAGGTGTATAACAGGGGTGGTTGTGTTATGATTATTCACTTGAAATCCAGTAGTGTTCGTTTTTATGCTTTTACCTCCATATATCTCCAATTTTCCCCTTTTCCTCAAATGTTCAAAATTACTACTTTATTAAAGTTGTGGGTACTTGGAGCTTACTGAAAGAGGCTTTAATCAGCAAAGTGGTAGATAGCTTAAGGAGGGTCATTCATCTTCATTTGGATCTAATAAATTGACCAGTACCAGCCTAGCTAGGCCCAGTACCTGTTGCTGGTTATCAACAGGCACTGGGCATTGTATTTCTATGCAGAATATTTTGACTTAATAAACTATTTTATGAATTGTATGCATAGCAAAAGTTATTGTTGTACATATGTATATTCAAGTAATAGGGTCTTAGTTTTAAAAATTATTCCCCCCACCCCCCTCGCCCCATTTTGCTCTTTGAAACTTTCAGGTAATTTTTTATGAACTCACAAATCACAATTACACCTGAATATTATTGCCTTTCTAAATTTAAATTCTAATTTCAACAATAACCCATTTTTTCCCAAAATAAAACTACTTTTGTCATAATATATGTCAACTTATTGTGAACCTTTTCAATTTCGAAATATGGCTCTATAAATCTGAACTTGTGCATTTATTGTCTATTGCAAGTTAATCAATGAAAGCTGAATAGGCTCAAGTTTGCATTCAGAGTATTTATCACTGCTTAAGCTGCTTTTGTATATTTTGAGGTGTAGAGACTGGACTGTGGACTTTCATAAACTTTTCTTACTTCCTAATTTTTAAATTTACTCGAGGACAGTTGAAATGCCTTATTGGCTGAACAGCTAATAAATACATACGAATAATTGATTTGCATACTTATAAATGATTTGCAAACCTAATATTTTTAGAACTTAATAGTGCAAACTGAAATAACTTTCTGGGTAGTGTTTTTGTCCTAACCGCCCTTATATTGTAATAAACCACTGTATAGATATTGGAAATAAATGTTGAAATCAGGGGGGGGGGGAGTGACTTCAAAAACTCTCTGGCAATGCCATTGAACATGGGTATTTTAGTTTCTTCCCATAAAAGTTAAAAGCACTTATGAAAGGTTTTTTTTTTTTTTTTTAAAGTATTAATTTGCCGATTCTAGAAAATATACAAACCTCTGACTACTGCAACCTTTGAAAAACCTCAAAATCAAACCTCTTGGTATCTGCTTCTCTTTATGACCAAACTTTTCAAACATTTTCAGAAAAACTTTCAACGCAGTAGATCTTTCATCAAAGTGTCTCTCGTTGTAGAAAAAGCAATTTTGTTTTCCTATACTTTTTTGTATTATTGCCTTATTTCTATGTGTTTGTAGTAAATGAAATCTGCATACAATATTTTTAGTACAAATTTATGATATTGCCTTGAAAACAAAATTTTTTACCTTGAAAAGTACTTGAAAAGTGCTTGAATTTTTTTCTGCCTAAAGGGTATGAACCCTGCACATGCATGTATTTTTGGGTACAAAGTAAGATTTTCAATCTTATTGATGTAACCTATTTTCATTTTGTAATAAGTGAATATTTTTTACTAAAATCTAGGTGTCGGACGTAAAATTTTTTTTACGTCCGACACTATTACATTCCTTTAAACAAAATATGTTTTCGACTGTGTTTTTCCTTTTTTTGCCTTTAATTTCAAAGTTAAAGTGAAACATGCATAAAAAACAATTTAGTGAATTTACTGTATATACATTTAGTTCTGATAGGGGTAAGTAGGACCTCTTTTGAGAAAGGTGTGTTGAATGAACGTAATACAGTTGATTAAGATCAATTTTGGCAAATTCGCCAAAACTATAAGTGGGAAAAAATTTGGAAACACTAAATGACTGCGTCTGTGTAAAGTTGGCTAAGGAAGAACAATTATCAACATTTTTCCGATATAAATCGTGATGGTTTTCTTTCAGGTAAGTTTCACAAATAACTAATCACCAGATTTTGTAGCTGAACTATCAGCTATCTACTAAGTCATCATAGTTGTCTTGTATTTCACTAATATAAATATTTCATCAGAGTTGCTTTTGATTTTCAAATCCTCACTGTTATGGGGTGAACTACTTACCCCATAGTGTGGGGACCTGTTATAGCGAAATTTTACGGGGTAAGTGGAGTCCCTCCTCTAAAAGTTTTTAATAATGTTTTATTCAAAAATTCTGATTGCAGTATGCACTTGAAGTTAAACTGGACATGAATGTTTAATGATCATAAAAAAATAAATGCTAACCGTGAAACACTTTTTGAAAAATGCTGCTTAAACTCGCCAAAAAATTATTTTCAGATTTTTTTTCTTGACTAAGTTTTCTGACCTAGAAAAAAAATTCCATGGAACTCAAATATATGCAAAACTAATCACTGTGATGAACCATGACATGATCAATAGGGTGGATCGAAAAAAATGAAATTTTGAATCTTAATTTGGAATACCTGCCAAAAGCTGTGCATGTGTAAGTACAACACACATGTAAAATATTATCAAGTTTGAACAACTCTTTGAGGGTCCTACCAAGGCTTAAATTTCTCAAAAAAAAAAAAAAAAGGTCAATTTTCCAAAATTTTTATGAAAATACTGGTGTTTAAAATTTTTGTTATAATATGGTTAAAATGCTTCCTTTGAACACTATTTTCATGTATCTTCCCAATTATTTAGTCTTTGCACCATTAAGTTCGCACATAAGCTGTTAAGTTTCGCGAAATTAAGCAAAAACTGACTTTTTTTAAGCTTTTTTGCACATTGCAATATTTCTTCTTTTAAGGTCCAGTTTTCTTCTTTACAGCGCCTGTACAGAATGTAGTTTTAAACGGAAGTGAAGTTAAACTTTATTACATTAACAGCCCAGAATCCAATAAAAAGAAATGGCTGCATTTCGAGTTCCATTCTACCTTTTCCATCTGCCGAGCCACATGTATTTAGTATAAATGTGTTATTCATTTTACATTAGAAGTAAACTATCAAAATGATTTAGTTGTATTAACTAAAACAAACATAGAGAGAAGTGCATTGGTTACAAAGAATGTATATTTATTCACACACAGTCGCTCTGAAATATAAACATCAATATTTCACAAAATGAGGGGCTTGAAAAGTATCAGTTAGTTAAAGCCACATAAAATAGTCAGTTCGTCTCATCCATTCATAAAACCTCTTTGAAATCATTTTTTGATTCAAACGATGACATGATACTTCAAGGTTTGATTTTTGCTCATATGATGCCATCTTTTGCCGATTGACTAATCACAAACAAAGAAGCTTCTGTCACCATATTAGCACAGCGTTCCACCACCTGCATGTGACAGGGCAACTAAACGAACGTAAAATCGGCGTTGGTGTTTTTAATCTATTGTTGAATATTCTAATTAGATATGCTAGCTAAAATAGGAGAGGGGTGGCAGTTATTGCACATTCTTGCTGGTTGATAACATCATAGTAGTCTGATGCATTAAAGTTAATCTTTGAATTATAGAATTCTCTCATTTCTTCATGAACAGAAGCCACTTGTATGGCCTTCAAAATCTTCGCAAACGTAGTTTTCTGATGTACTTTCGTTCATCAGTGATCACTGTTAAGAAATTTTTTTCCGGTTGGCAAAAATAGGCATTTCGTTGAATGACAGGATCAATAATTTTTTCAGATTTTCACTTACGTATCGAGATGCTGTAACAACACTGATGAGGAACAGCAAAGTGTTGTTTCAATTCCAGAAGAAAAAAAAATTTGCAACGGCTATATTCCCGCCAACAGAGTCATCAGCATCTTTTGGTGTTGATGGCACTTCAAAAATGGAACAAATGAGGCTTTCTCTGATAACGCTATCAACAGTGTACTACCAGTACGGCATTGCTGACAGATGTGCGATGTGCTGCAGCAATTGCTTCAGAAACATTACAGGATTTTGGTACTGTGTCAAATAATTATTGCTCCAAAGTCCTTGATAGGAATAAAATTCGAAGACAGCGACAGAAGTGTCACAGGTGCCACAGACAAAGTAAGTGCTTCTTTTCAAAACCTGCAAACTAGAAGTGAAAGGGTTTGAAAAGTACATTTTTCGATAGCCGAAAAGACAAGACTATGACAAAAATAAGTGGTTCGAAACAGATACTATGGAAGAACCATAAGCGAGGAATCCATGGTTGAAAATCCAATTCTTTTTCTTTGGGTCATGTGAAGCCAATTTCTGCTGGAACTGGAAAACATGTCGCGAGAGCAATGTGATTTTTGAACTGGAAATTTGTTTAAGCCTGAAGGATCTATTAGCTTTTGGCTGTGATGGCATGGCCACGAATACCAGAAAAAAGAATGATGGAATTGCGGTCATAGAGAATAAAATTGGACATTTTGTCCCATGGTTAATCTGAGAACTGCATACGAGCAGCCTTTGTGTCACCTGTTTACATTACTTGATGGTGAAACCCTCTCTCCCTCCCCCCGTGCATGCCTCTGCTTAAGGACACACACTGCATTGAAATTTTAAAATGTTAGATGAGCAGTTCAGTAAAATCAATTTCAGTTGTGTTCACCTAGAAAATATTATTTCTTTCTTTAATGCACATAAAATAAAAAAGCTGCTTGAAAGCGTACAAAAAAGAAAGTTTATGCGAAATTTCTAGTCAGAACAAGGAAATTTTCATTACTAGTTAACTAAAGCTGTAGAAAAGGTTTATAATTTACAACCATGAAAAAAGACACTGAATGCGATAAATTGAATGTAAAACAGTGCAACACTACATGTTTATGCAATGCCCAAAAAATAATTTTATCTACATTAAATTGAACAGAAAAAGTAAGGACACCAAACTGTCAATTGTTTTGAAAATCACCCATTTGTGGGAAATCGGTAGTATTTAAAAATTTTGTACTTTTAAATATGACTGTGTAATTTTGTTCCAATACCTGAAGCTTAAAGAATTTTCTCGTTTTTTAATTTTTATGTGTATTTCTTAAAGCGCTTTTATATATGTCTACATTATGTTCATTTTTATGTTTAAGGTTTCTATGCTACTGGTGAGAATTCATCTGCTGGTAATTACGGCTTATTGGATCAAGCTATGGCAATTGAATGGGTTTATGACAATATAGATGCTTTCAATGGTAACAATGAGAAAATTACCCTTTTTGGCCCTGGTGTTGGTGCTGCAAGTGCTGGAATTCATGCTTTGTCAAGTAGACTTGGAAGTAAGAATTCTAAACTATTTCTGAACTGATTGATTCCTCAGAATAATTTATTTATGCTATGTTATGCATGCAATATGATGTATACTACATAGTAATGTAATTGTAGAGCTTCCACCAGAATTAAAAAAGGGCACTTTTTTGAGTTAAGGGCACTTTTTCTAAAGTAAAAGGCATGTTATTGCCTCAAAGCAACAGTGGGTAAAGGTCAAGACTCACAAATCTTCTAAATGGCCAGTGGCCAATAGACCAAAAAAGCTTAGTGGACACTACTGTAGAGCTCTCAACACAAAAATATTTAGAAAAGAATTGTGTTGCTAAGTGTCGACTTCGTTAGTGACTACTAAATAAAAGGCTTCTTGCATGTGCTTCCATTGTTTGACTTGTGCAAGTTCTCACACACTGCACTAGTCTAAAGATCACTTTGTTAGTGTGTATGTGTAACCACTTCAAATTTTTGATTTTTTTTTTAATTCAAAATATGAAAGCGATGAAATATTGTTGCACTTAGGCTCAGTTTTATCTGAAATTTGAGAAAATGGAAACAAAAAGCGAAAGTTTGCAACAATTTAAGGAAAGGTAAAGTTTTTTGATACTTGAACAACTAAAAAGTGGATCGAACATAGCACAAAAATTAGGTTCACATGTGAATCTTTCACACATACAATTAAAAGTCAAGAAAAGGCAATCCTTAGGCAACTTAGTTTAACAGGAAGCTCGCAGAGTATAGTGTCTAGTAAAATGCAAACAGTATGAAATTGAATACTACTATTGTATCGTGGAGTAACGAGATCCTCAAATTGGAGTGTTACCATGGATGGAAATTTTAGAAAAACAAATGCAAAACTACTGTAATTAAAATATATTACAAAAACAATCTAATTGCGCAGCATAAATCATCTTCAATTTTTAAGTTATAATAATGGTATCTACCATGTAGTACTATTATAGTGCAGCGCTTTATTATTTCTACATACTGTTGCTGCTTTATTTTATGTTTCTCTCTTCCATTAATCATTGATTTTTTGCTTGGTAACAGTATTTTATGTTGAATGCAGCAGTTTTTTTTTACAAAATAGAGTAAAAGTTCTGCTCTTTATGGAAGAAACGGTAATATATAGTTTAAAAATGGTCTTAACCAATTTGAAAGGTGTTTAAAACTGTCTAAAACAATTGGGTATGTTAATAAAAAAATGCAAAAAACAAATCCTTTTCCACAATGCGAATTTTCGACTTATGCGAGGAGTCTTGGAAAGCATCCCTTGCGTAAGTCGGGATTCTACTGTGTGGCACATTAGCAATGGACCTTTTATGAAACATGGAAATTAACAACAAAACGATATATAGTACATTGATTAGGTTAGGTAGTTCATTGGAGGCACCAACTTCAAAATGTGATTAAAAGTTAAGAAATTGTATATATTGTTAGGTATTAAAATAGTTTATCATATAGTAATTAAAATCATTGTTTATTTTATAATTGGGCATTTGGTTTTGTTGAGTTTTGTACTGGAATTGCAAAATAGGTTTGGATAGGAAATTGTATGTAAGTGTAACCAATTATTTTTTGCTTTTTAGTGGATGTTCTTTGGAGGCAGTTTTTTAATTTAAAAATATTTTATTTTGTTTCGCTTGAGGACTTTTGTTTCATATTAATGTGCAAAATATGTAAATGATTACTAGACAGTAATGTAGTTAATCATTATGTATGAATTTTCAGAAGTGAATGTATCATTACAATTGCACAATATTCAAAAGACAAAAAGAGTATTCATTAGACCCTTATTTTGAAAAATTTACAATTATTTCATATTCATTACACTACTTTATTATTATATCATATACATTTCAGAACTTAAAAAGGCTATAGAAGGATGGTTTAGCTCTTTACTAGACACCTTTAAAAATATTGTGCTTTCTGTGAAATTTCTTGAACTTAATTGATGTAGCCCTTATTACATTATTTTGTGTTAAATAACTTTTTTTTCTCATATAGAGACTGAAATTTGTTAGTTTTTGAGCTATTGTGCCACTTAGTATATTCATTTAAAATTATATATTGTAACAAGTTTGTTACTGATGGATTTTTCTGATCTGAAATGTTTATTTTGCTTGCAATCCTGCTTCTAATTACTTAATTTTTTTCTCCAGTTTTGATAATAATTTATCATACTTAAATTTTTGCTACATCTAAATTTTTGTGCAGACCAAGGTGGTCATTCCAACTCTTCAGCTTGTGAGATCGAGATTCTAGCGCACGGGATCAGTTGTGACGTAGAAATGTCACAAAGTAGCATTTTAATCTACTCGAACTTAGCTTGAGGCTAGGTTCGAGTAGATTAGAATACTACTTTGCAACATTTCTACGTCACAACCGATCACGTAAGCGAGAATCTCGATCTCGCAAGCTGACAAGCTTGGAATGACCGCCCTGATCTAGCTGTTAATTTTGTCAGTGATGGTTGTGGCTAACTGTTCTAATTGAATGTTGACGTTGCTACCAATTTTACCTTAGAAAAAAAATGATACAGCAAAATGTTATTATAATCCATTATTCAGGTAATTGTTTTGCCCCCATGTTCTTCATTTGTCATCCTTCTCTCCAAAGGAATATGTTTGGATCCTGCTAAATCAAAGCTGTAGTTTCTCCCTCCACTTACATGTTTTTTTTTCCAAAAAAAAAAAAATAAAATAAATAAATAAATAAATAAATAAATAAAAATAAATAAATAAAAAAAAGAAAGAAACACAATATTATTTTTTTTAAAAAAAAGGAAGAAAAAAGAAAAGAGCAAGATATGTGTTAAATGTCAGTCCTAAGAATTTTTTACGTCCACCTAGTCCGCATACCTTGTGATGAGATGGCACCTTTTCTTTGGTTTTGTTCATTCATTTTACATAAGTAACTTATAATATTTTAAATTCTTCTTTGCAGTTTATTAACTTTAGAGCATATTTTCTTTTGTGCCCCTGAGATTGATAACGTTTTTAATGTAACTCCATTTTAAAAATGTGTTGATAATAGCACGAAAGCTGGAATTAGATATTTTAGAAAGGGGGAAAATAAACGTGAAATAAATATACAAAATAAAAATCGAATGTGAACAGAGTGACCATAACAAAACGACCCTACTTTAAAGGTTTCTAATGTTGAAACTACAGTGGGTTATCAAAGTGATGTGGACATTCAAAAAATTTCATGATTTGATAAAATGGTATTAAAATTTGTTTCAATGATCTTAGCAGTTTAGCATGTTTTACTTTGATTACTTCCCAGATATATTGAGCGTAGGAAATATATAAAAAATAATAATAATAAAAACGCGAGTGAAAAAATTTAATCAAGATTTAATAGAGTACTATGTCAATATTTGGTCATGTTTCCTAGCTTTAATTTGAATAAATTTTAAAATTCTTCTTGCTTCATGGCAAGATGCAGAATATTACATAAAAACAAAATATTTGCCATTCAGGGTTCATTCTCGAGGCTGTGGTATCAGTCGAGTTCCAAATATTGCTCTGTGTAGGTCTTGCCTCATAGTTTTAAAAGCAAAATGAAGGCATTGAACTTCTTTAGAACTGAATACAGATCATAATATTGTTTTAATAGGATGCTTCACCCTTTCTGGAGTGCAATCAGAATATGATCAAGTTTCAACTTACGCTAGGGATGCATTCCAAAACCCCTCACATAAGTCAAAATTTCGCGTTGCGGAAAAGGGTGTGTACATGTGATGTTTTATATTAACATATCTACCAAGTCCGGCTATTAATTTCCAGGACTGACGTAACTGTAAGAGAACAAAAACCCAGAAGATGGGGCTAATGATTGCATATTAAAGAGCATTTTCTTTCGCATGTGCAGCTCATGAAAAGGCGTATTAAAACATAGCTCTTAAACTCCTGTTGTCAAAGTGAAAATGGAGCAAAGAATGAACATTAAATTTTGCTTCAAGGAACGCATCCTATCCAGGAACGCAGGATCAGCATCAGGGTTGTCAATATGTTTGCCACTTGCGTCCAGTCTCAGTTGATTTTTTTTGTCCCATTAATGGGGAGGAATGAATCTGGAACAAATCTTGCATTTGCTTAGGTCTTGCGTCAAAAATTCGCCAAACCATATCTTTGTTCATGTTCAATTCATTGGTGAGTACTCGAACAGTTGATCAATGATCACAATTCACTGTATCACAAACTTTTTCAATTGCTTCAGGCGTGCATACGGAATGTGGCCGACCTGGGTGTGGATCATCTTCGACGCTTTGGAGCCCATTCCAAAATCGTTTAAACCATTCAAAAGTTCTTGAGCGGGATAATGCTTCCTCGCCTCAAACTTGTTTTAACATTTCTTAAGTGTCTGAAGCTGCATTGCCGAATTTGGAGCAAGATTTAATACTAACTTTTTGCTCCATTTTCACTTCGACAACAGGAATTTAAGAACTATGCTTTAATGTTCATGAGAACCACTTACTTCAGAATTGCGCCGATTGCATGGCACATGCACAAGAAAACGCTCTTCAATATGGAATCATTAGTGCCATCTTGCGGCTTTTCGTTCTCCTACAGTTATGTCAGTCCTGGAAATTAATAGCCAGACCTTGTAATTATTTATGCATTTGAAAGTTCTCAAAATGTTTTAAACCATTGATTAAGTTCATATTACCGTTTCTTACCCATTGTTATGAACTTGTACTGTATTTTTAAAAAATCTGTTTTGTTCAACATAAAATACTGTTACAGTACCCAGTGTCAATAATCAATGGAAGAGAGAGACATAAAATAAAACAGTGCAGTATGAATAGTATGTAGAAAACGACTGTACAGTAGATACAGTATTTATGTCTATAACTTAAAAATGAAGATGTTGATGATTTATGCTGCTCGATCAGATCATTATTCTTATATATTTTTAAATACAGTTGCTTAGCCTCTTCTTTTATAATGTTTCCAACTATAATTACACCCCTCTTCCTGGTCTCTTTAATCCACAATACAAGAGCAGCTTCTATTTTCATAATGTTTGCATTTTGCTTAGACTCTAATCTGCAAGCTTCAATAATAAAACTGAGGTCTGAATTCCTACAGATTTTTTTTTTTTTTTTGACTTTAATTGTATGCATAAAGATTCACTCATACTTCATTGACATATTACCTTCAACACACTTTTTAGTTACTCAAGCACATTGAAAATCTTTCTTTAATTGAGTAATTCTTTAAAATTTTGAGAAACATTCTCCTTCTCTGTCCATCTTCACGAACTTTAGATAAAACAGCGCTCTTATATACCATTATATTTCATCACCTTCGTATTAAGAATGAAAACATAAATGAAAAATGCAGACTCGATATTTATGTACACTAACCAAGCAATGTTTTAAGACTAGTGGGATGTGGGAACTTCCACTGTCAGTAATTCTAGAGGGATGAAAGTGCTCTCAAAACGAATATTTAGTAGCCAATATTTACGCGTTGCTTTTCCCATTCGAAAATTTTCATATTACTGGCGAGGAATTTGCCTTTCACTCAAAAATTCGTTACTTGTGAAAAATTCATGTTTTAGGCATTTCGCATAAGTCGAATTGCATTGTAGCACAAGTTGACTAGATCTTTCCCCGGAGAGTCATCACAAAAAAAGTTTTTGTTTGCTTGAAAAATGCGGAAAATGTGGAAACATAATTTTTAATAGTTAAAAAAAAGATCAAAAATGAATCAGAATGTTCATAAGCCACTCACTTATTTTATTTCAGTACTTTGACATATTACCCAATGCTTTAGAGCTCAGAAAATACTTCATTTTTCATTGCTTTGGTAAGTTTTTTTTTTTCCAGAAAGATACCCTGACAATTTTTCTTCTAACAGCCATCTTTGGATGGTTCTTATCGAAATGGCTGTTTCAATCTTTTTGAACAAATTGAATTACTCTAGTAGCATATTTTTTCTTTTTATAAACAAATATTTTAAATTTTCTTGTTAGAACATGGTGTTGTAAGGCTTTTCTGGTCACCATTTTCGTTCAAAATCCCTTTTCGTTTTGTAGAAATTGGAAAACTTATATGCAAATTTATATTTTGTTAAAAACCAATTTGGAAACACAAGATACTAGCTTCCTTTGGAAGTGATCTGTAAGCAGTAGAATCGTTTTCACCTTTGATGTTTTATGTGAAGTGGGATTGGTACCTCGACCCATAATGTTGAGTAATCAAGTAAAAATATTCAAGGAAAGATAAAGATTGCTGAGAGTTGGGAGTGTGTTATGAGCGCAGCTTTGTATACATGTACTGATTATCTCTCTACTATTTTCACTCATTAAATTTTATCTTTTAGATATTGATATGAATTTAGATTAACCCATGCATTGAAAAAGCATAAATAATATAAATTGTACACCAATGAATAATGTTATTCAATGAGTTTTCTTTTTTTATTTCTTCTGTGGATGTGTTTTTTCATCTGATCCAACAACAATGCATGGTTTTATCATGTAATTTTTTTCTCATAATGATTCTTTCTGAAATATTGCTATTTAATTTTTTTTTCTTATCGTGATATATACTTCACTTTCTTTCAGAGAAGATACGAGGTGTTATCGCTCAAAGTGGTTCTGCTGTAGCTGACTGGGCTGCAACTGCTGATAATTATACAATATTCAACAACAGTCTGGAATATGCACAGTTGTTCAATTGTCATTTTCAATCATCATATAGAACTGTTGATTGTTTACGAGGTGAAGCATTGTCTCGTTTTGATGCCACACATTTCAAAGTATGTTTCATGCCTTTTAAATTCTATTTATTGCAATATTTTGATAATTATTTACCCAGGTCATCTTTTGATGAAGAAAAGAAAAAGGTTAGGGAAAGTGTTGGAAGCTTTTCATTTTTTTACATATACAGTCAAGCTTATTAGTGTAGAAAATGCATGTTTTTATATAACTGTTAGATGCTGTTTGTCATGTATCTACCACTGACATATTAATAAAGAGTTGAATTTAAAAACATATTTGTATTAACATTATAACATTATATATTTCATGAGTAAATAAATGAGAAGACAAAAACAACTTTTTGTATTAATGGTGGCTGAAGGTGTATATATCGTCAGCATTACAACTCACATTTGTAAAATTCAATGGTTTGCCGTAGTACGCAAAAAGGGCTACCTACTCGTTATAACTTCTTCAAACAACAGTTTTATTCTTAAAGTTATCTATAAAAATTAAAACAAAGTGCGTCAAGTGGAGAAAAAAAAATTGTTTTGATTCTCCTGAAAAGAGCTGATTTTCATTCATTAGTTTAGCATGTTGCCGACGATATAACTAGTATATACATAAAATGAATGTGAAGAAAGTTTATAAAGTGATCTTTGTACAGGTCTAATATGGCTCATATAGGAGTGATGCTGGTATTTTTTCATTAAAGTACAATTTATTTATTTATTTATTTATTTTTTTGAGGGGTAAAAATACATACAAATGTTATATTACTCAATCCAGAATTTTTATATTCTTTGAGTATGCCAGGCAATATTATTTTCGAAATAAAAGTTGTAAAAACAAAACTTAAGATGATATTCGATGATGATGTTGTGTGTGTTGGGGGGGGGGGGAGATTTTTTGAAATTGAAGCTGTAAATGTACAATTCTAGGCTATCTGTGATGATGTTAGGGTATGGGATGGAGGGTTCCTGGACACTTACCCAAATTTTTTAAATATCGAAGTCTTAAATAAGCCACTGAGGGCCATTTTTAATGATTTTAAGGGAAGAGATGGTGTTTTCAACAATTCTTCACCATATCCCTACTTTTTAATACAAAGTCTTAGAATTACTATGTAGCACAAGAGAGAAGATAGGTTCATTCTCATTTCCATGCCAGAGATCAAACCTAACTCATCTTGGTGAAAGACCACTAACCACTGAATCACATGGGACTCTGGAGACTCCCCTGGAATTTTTTTGGTATTGGGATTTTAAAAAACCCAATTTTTAATGATAAGGGAAGGATGGGTTGAGGCTCTCCCCCTGAATATTTCTGAAACTGAAGAATTTACGTTCTGGAAAAATAACATTTTTAGACTACTTGTAGTGACATAGAACAGGATGCCCAACTGGCAGGCCGCATTGATGTTGTCGTACATCGATGTTGACATTCCTTCCCTTGTCAAGAAGGCGGATCGGCCTCAGTTTTCCCATTAAAATGTAAGTGAATTGTTTTATGATTAATAATTCAACTATTAATTATTATTATATAAGAGGTAAGAGGTTATTGTTCAACCTTTTCAAACTTCGGTCCGTCAGGTGATCAGTGACCAAAATTCTGGCCCGTGGGCTCTTTGCAGTTGGACAGCCCTGACATAGAAGAAACTGATTAGGTTCTGGGACTCCCTTCCTTCCCCCTTGACTATAACAATATCTTCTTACATTGATTTTAAATAACATTGTTGTAGGAAACCAGCTCCCAGTTTTTGTTTTCCAAAAACATTACACTACTTTGGTTTTCCCTACTGAAATTTTCAATTTATGCCTTAATGTTTTTTTTAGAATTCAAACTACTGCAGTTTATTAAACTTTTAGCATCTTGGAATGAAGCAAGTGCGCCCATATGGGGGGGGGGAGGTCAAGTGGGGGCTCAAGCCCCCCCTTTGAAATTAGAACTTCCTTGCTTTTAGTACTTTTTTTCTTTGCAAAAATGTAAAAACATTTCTTCCCCAGCAATTAATGAATAAGTTACTAAAAATGACAAATTTTAATAACTCTAATCTGTTCTGAAATTGGTTTCTATGGGAAAAATATCCTGCTAAACCATGCGGAACATATCTGAGCCTCCCTTTAAATTTTGCATATGGGCGCCCTTGGAATGAAGTGATATTTTGCACGATTTTATTTTTTGCATTTATTTTTGACCTCCACTGGGAAAGAATGATTTAAATGTAGCTTTTCATCTGTTGATTACTTACGTTCCATTGTGTGCACAAAAAAAAAAAAAAAAAAAAACTTAAAACTAGCAGTTTTAAAAGTGGTTAATAACTATGTTTTAAATAAACATAATTTCAAATAGTTGATAAATTTCATAAACATCATTATTCTTGTTTTTGTTTTGTAAAAGTCAAGTCAAATAATTTATATAGAATCTAACAATTTATTTAAAATAATTATAGCCTCATGTTGGTTGGTTTTCCTGGACACCTGTTGTTGATTTTTGTAATAGGGAGGAAGGCAAGAGGATATTACCAGATATTCCAGAAAATTTAATAAAGAACAGCTATGAGAATCTGCATGATGATTTTGCATACATGGGAGGAGTAACTCGTGATGAAGCGATCACTATGATTCGTAAGACTATTTTTTGAACTTATTAATTTTGAAAGTAGTATAATATACTTTTATTTCTCTTTACTTAAACACTTTGTAATTTGACATTCGACTGTAATAATTACAAAAATCAACCTCCTTCATTAATATTCAGTGATAATTTTCAAGCAGTTGAAAGAAAATTTACAGGTATTGATATAGGAAAATATTCTTAACTGCTTAAAATTTAAAAATTAATGAAACAATCACATGAGATGTCTAATTCAAAAGGAAAACTTTTCCAATCACATTTTTATGTGCCATCTTTAGATTAAAATGAAGCTTTGCCAAATTTAACTGAAAAATTTTAAAACTTTACAGTTATGATATTATTTAATTGTAATTAATATATTTTTTAATGTTATTGAACAAAAAGTTTCATTATTGTAATGAATATCTTGAAAATAAATTAAATTTTAAAATAAGAGAAATTCTTGAAAATGCTTTTTTAAATAAGCAACAGGAGGTTATTGTGCTATTGTAATCTCCTGAGTTCTATTCTAATCTGGGGGTTATTATAATTTCCTGGTTTGTTTCAATAAATCATAAATTTTTATCAGTATATTATATAATCCTCATTTTATGAAAATCTTCAAATAACTTAAAACATCAGGTTACATTTCTTGATTTAGGATGACCATTTAAATTGTACAGACCAATCTTCCCAAACACATTTTTTTTTCAGAGTTATGTAGTTCAAAAATAAATCTTTATGCTTAAATGCATGTTCAATCAGAGCCCCAATCCCCCAAATAATTGAAAACTCTTTAAACTTTATTTTGCAAACAAGGTGCCCTGAGAAATTATTTTATTTTTTGATAAATCCTTGAAACAATTTAAAAGTACATAATTTTTCTGATGAGTCCTGGAAAAGTCCTTGAAACTTAGTGGAAAAATAGTCCTTTTTCATTTTTTTTTTCATTTTTCATGGATTTTTCGTAAAATTTACCACCACGTTTTGTGCATCAGTCCTGATTTTTTTTTTTGTATTTCAATATCTGAATGCATCTGTCTCTGTAAAACTTAACCGCTTTTCTTTTGTATGTGATTCTACTCTTTGTGATTCTACTTCACTCTAATTTTTGATTTGCAATGGTTTTCAATTCTTTTTTTTCTTTTATATTCTGTAGTAGAGGACTTGCACTTTGCCATGCCCACTTGAAAATTTCAATCCACTAAATTTCTGATGACTGATAATTGCACCAAGGTCTGCCAACATTATCGTTAAGTCGAGGAATGCCGACAAATCCACATCAGTGAAATGTATCATGAAATTGAGGGAATCTTTAATTCAGGTTTTTGTAAATTGCAGATGACACACACATATACAGCAGGGTGTCCCCTCCAAAAAACCAACTTTCAAAAGTTGAAAGTCTCATCCTCTAAAAAGTTTCCTATGGTGGAAATTAAACCACTGGTAAAATTTTATAACTCTACGAAAATATTTAGAGTTCTCCCAAGAGTGTTGAATTTTGCCAAAATATCCCAAATTTAACAAAATTTCACAAAAACATGTGTTTACGTCCACTAGCGCCCCCTACATTATTTTATAATTTAACCATTTATACATATACTAATAACTTAGTTGCAATTAATTTATTTAAGAAAAGGCACCTTCAGTTTTAACTAATCATATCACTTTAAACTAATAGAGCTATTTTTTTCCTCTTTGGATTCTATGCTGGTGACATGAACTGCTGGTGATGAAAAAAAAAAAAAGGTTACACACACCAGGGGTCTGGCCAGAGGATATTTGGGTCCGTTAACGGACCCTTCACAAAAATCCGATCAACCAAAACGGACCTTTCAGAAAATCCCTATCAAATAAAACGGACCTTTCACAAAATCCCGATCAAACAAAACGGACCCTTCACAAAATTCTGATAAACAAGATCGGATGTGTCACAAATTGTTTATTGAAAGAGCAAATCTGAAAGCAAAATAACGCATATTTCTGTGTATAAACCGATAATTTTTGGAACCTTTTTTTAAGTCAAATTAGAGGAATCAGCTTATACAAAATCGTCTAATTTTGAAAAAAAAAAAAGAAAGAAAAATTAATTTGAATTTTTGGCATCTTGAATTCAAATTATGTTTTTCGCAATCATGAGCGTGTGTTTGTGTAGGCGTTCGTGTGTGTGTCTGTATAGGCGTTCGTATGTGTGTGTAGGCGTTCGTGTGTGTGTGTAGGCGTTTGTGTGTGTGTGTAGGCGTTCGTGTGTGTGGGACATGGACGCCACCGCCCAGCAAAAGTGGATTCCGGGGGACAGTGCTCAGGACCAGCCGCGCCGCTGCCGGTGGACGGTGGTGCTGCAGCCCTGGTCCAAGCTGAAAAAGGCATGGACGCCAAAAACGGTCAAGTGAGAACAATAAGCAATCGTGATTGCTCAAAAAAAAAAATCGGCACTCTTGCAATGCTTTTGCAAGCGGTAAATAATTGCTACTGCCAAATAAATATAATGGTTGTTTGTTTTATCACAGCTAATTAGCGGCGGTGTTGTAAACTTTTCTGAAAAGGCATTGGTAAGCACTTTTCTCCGCTCATGATTTAATAAACAATAATAATATATATCTGCGAAATGAACTTAGAACTGCAAAGGAATAGTAAGGATGAGGAAAAAATATGATCGCTTCAGATAGGGTTACCAACTTCAAAATAACACCACTTAGTGTCTGGCGTTGAACCTTTATAATGACTTGGTTAGAAAATATTCTCATCATTTTGCCAGCTTGTCAATATTTGCGTTTTTACGGTGCGGTGCGATGTTTAATTGTTATTTTGGGAGGAAATTATATGGGTTTTGATTTTTCGATGCTAACAAGGATGATTAACTTTAAATAAACTCTTTTAATTACCGTTTTTTTTCTTTAGATGTCTACATTTTGAAAAATGCAATCTTTTAACATCCGATATGAGAATCATATTTTGTTCTTTTTTCAAGGTAACTTCGCTTTATTAGGATTCAAATAAATGAAAAGTCTCTTTATTTCTGTTAGAACTCTCATTTCAAGTTTTAAAGCAAAATTCCATTTTCTGTTATGAGTCAAAAATAAAAATGCTGAATAGATGGTTTATTTTATTTTATTTTTTGGGTCAATTGTGTCCACAGATATTAATGATATATTTATCATAGACTCTAAAATGCAATTTTAAAATAATTTTATCAAAAACATTTCTTTTACAAGCCGTTTTTATACTTTTGATGCCTTCACTTTGAGAATTGCGATCTCTTTGCATCCGCTATGGGAATCCGATTTTACGAAATTTTGATGATTATTACGCTTTGTTAAGAGGTAAACAATTGAGATATCTTTTTATTTTTGTTAAAATCACGGAATTTATAAGTTTTAAACAAAATTCTGTGCTTTTTAAGAGTGTCTTGGGTCAAAAAGTTGAATGCTGAACCCTATTCTGAATTTTATTTTATTTATTCATATTTTTGTTACAATTATTTTAAGTACTGTACAGAAATATATCTAGTATAATTTAACATAATGTAGAATGGTAGATAAATATTGATACAGTGAAACCTGTGTAAGTTGACCATTTGCGGTGCAGTACTTTGGTGGTCAACTTAGACAGGTGGTCAACTTATAAAGGGGGTAATGATTTTTTTTTTTTTTTGGAATTCTTGCACCATGACACCTTTTGTAATTCTTGCAATTGACACCTACTCTTTCTGTTTAACTCACTTTCATTGTTTAGCATTACTTTGAAACAATAATTTAAGATGTTATTCAAATATTTTTAGGGATTATTTTCCCAGAATGACGTATAATGTGTCGTGCAAATTTAAAATTTCAGTAAATTGATCAAAAAAAGCCTTATTGTTTATGAAAAGTTACTCATTTTATATTAATAGTTCCTAAAAATTTATAGCTAATCAAAAATTACAAATTTTTCGCTTAACAACAGAAGAAAAACAAGTTTGGAGAATAAAAGGGTTCTTAGTAGTTTTCCCATGTGGTTAAACTCAAAAGGAGGTTTAGTTATGTTGCTGTTTCATTTAGTTGGTAAAATGCTGGTCTGGCATCAGAAATATTCTTGGAAAGCTTAAAATAATAATAATAATAATAATAAAAATAATTTGCTAAATAAAATTTTAAAAAATAAACCAAGTGGTCAACTTACAAAGGGTTTTTTACAATACTCCAATCCAAACTTGGTGTTCATTAGTGGTCAAGATAGACAGGTGGTTAAGATAGAGAGGTGGTCAAGTTACAGAGGTTTTCCTTCATTATATAAGATAGGACTAATTCCGTTCCTGACAAAAGCGGTCAACATAGACAGGTGGTCAACTTACAAAGGTGGTCAACTTGACAGGTTTTACTGTACTTGAAACAGCGATGCCCCCCCCCCCGCCAAATATCAGAAAAAAAAATCCAGAATGATTTTCTCAACGTAGAAGAGGAAAACACTCAACTTTAAGTTTAATTGATGCCGTTTGTGCCATCTCTAAATTCTAAAATTTTGTTTTGACATTTTTTTTTTTTTTTGCGAAATTTTTTGATTTTTTACAAAATTAATTTATTTTTCACAAAATTATTTGATTTTTCACAAAAAACGGACCCTGTGAAAAATCCTGGACAGACCCCTGCACACACAACTCTGATTCAAATTTCTGAATAGCATCTATTAGTACTAGGAAAAATGATTATGTATGGCTCATTTAATTTAGAAATTAGGAAAAAATTTCATTCTAGTAGGGTTGTGGACACTTGGAACAGTTTAGCGGAAAAGGCTGTAATGAGTAAGGGGGGTAGACAGCTTTATGAGGATCATTGATCTTCATTGGTGACTTATTAGCTGACTAGGACCAGCCTAGAAGGGCCCAGAACCTTTTGCTGGTCATCACATTTGTATTTGAATATCCAAATAAGAAAAATACAGGTACACCTCTACTGTCAGGAAGAGATGTAATGCAAAACTTCATTTATTTTCATCTTACCAAGAAGCACACAATCAAAGACAGCACTGTTCTAGTATATGATCAAATTTTGGGAAAAATCCAGACTGCCAAGAAGGCAAAAACAACATGTATCAAGGAAAATCAGGGATTCGTACAAAAAGCAAGCAAACTTAATAAAGCATTGAAACAAACAATCTAAGAGATCAGGTGAATCAAAAACCTGGATCAATTGCTTGATACAAACCATGCTAACTTAAAACTCGTAAAAAATTATGAGGCTAGGCAGTTCCACAAATAGCAACTAGATTCAAGGGAGGGATGTTTTAGTGCTTTAGCTAAATGATTAACTCTCCGTGAAAAAAGAGCAACAGAACAATCAGAAAAACTTTCTAAGTCATTGACGTTCCCATCCACATCAGTTTATGTGCCAGCTCTTTCATCAGAGAAGAAGATTACAGAGAACTTTTGAATCTTTGTCGTGATGGTTGGAATAAATGTTAAAACTTCCATTCAAAAACCAGGAGCTCTTCATACTGCATGTTGGATAGACAGAGTAACTTCCTTAAAAGTAGATTTTTTTAAATTGGATATTCAAATGCAAATACAAATGTAATGACAAGCAACAGGCTCTGGGCCCAGCTAGGCTGGTCCTAGTCAGTTATTAGTCCCCAATGAAGATCAAAGGCCCTCTTAAAGCTATCTACCTGCTTACTCATAACATCCTCTCTCGCTAAACTGTTCCTAATGTCCACAACCACACTAGAGGGAAATTTTTTCCTGATTTCCAGATTTTAAATGAGTCAGGCATAATTTTCCTAGTACTGATAGATATTATTCAGAAATTTCAATCAGAGCTATGTATCTTTTTTTTTTATCACCAGCAGTTGATCTCACCAACATAGAATCCGAAGAGGTAAAAAATGGCTCTACTAGTTTACAGTTATATGGTTACAGTTAAATAGTTGGCGCCTTTTCTTAATTTGATTGCAACTAAGGTATTAGTATATGTATAAATGTTTACATTTTAAAATAATGTAGGGGTGCTAGTGGACATAAACCCTTGTTTTAGTGAAATTTTGCTAAATTTGGAACATTTTGGGAAATTCAGTGCTCTTGGGAGATCTATAAATATTTTCGTAGAGTTATAAAATTTTACCAGTGGTTTAATGTGCACCATAGGAAACTTTTTAGAGGGTGAGACTTTCAACTTTTGAAAGTTGTTGTTTTTTGGGACACCCTTATATACAGGATGTTCCATTTGAACCTGCAAGACCTTTATTTTCGCAACCGTTAGTCCTAGATGCATACTTCCAATCCAAAAAATGTTCAAAATCAGATGCAGGGTTAAGATATTAAAAGTTTGAAGCAAAAATAAAAATGAATAAAAAAATACAACATTTAACTTTTTATATGGGCCCTAGGTCCCCCAACTTATATTTAGGGAAATAATCTCTATTAAAAATATTACTAACACAAAAAAATTGACATTTGTGCTACCAAAACTCAAGGAGATATTCGACTTTAAAGTTTTAAGGTACCAGGTAGAAGGTGAGATAGGAGCTTATCGCCCTTTCAGAATAGGTTGTCAAAGTAAAAAACCAAAATATTTATGTTTTTCATTGCTATTCAAAACTAAATGCATGATACGCAAAAACACACTACAAAACTGCAATCGGTTTGAAAAATCACACTTTTTGCACATATATAATTTCAAACCTTTGTAAACTGCTATATTTTCCCTCAAAAAGTTTTATTGACAGCGATAGTAAAGTGGTCTAAGTCACAAAATGCTGCGTTTCATATCTCAGTGAATATTGGTCGTACTAATGTCAAACTTTTTGTGTTGGAATTATTTTTCAGTGGAGATTGTTTCCTTGAATATAAGTTGGAGACCTTGGGCCCGAATAAAAAGTAAAATTTTATATTTTTTGACTCATTTTTATTTTTGCTTCTAACTTTCAATATCTTAACCCTGTATCTGATTTTGAACATTTTTGAAATTGGAAGTATGCATCTAGGACTAACGATTGCAAAAATAGAGGTCTTTCAGGTTACAACCAAACACTCTGTGTGTGTGTATATATATATAAGTGAAGAATATTAAAAAGACCAAACCAAAAGCCCATAGATGTGCAATGCAGCAAAACAAAAGCCAAGTAAATATGTAAAATATACAAGCAAAATAACAAGCTTTAAACAATGTGTAAGAATAATCATGATGAGAAAAAAGGAAAAATAAAAGCAGCAATTACTGGAAAATGGTTGAAAGGTTGAATCCAGAGCTTATCCGCCATGGAGGATTTCATAAACATGGTCAAAAGACCAAAAAATTAAACTACAAACTAAAAAGAGAGTGTTTGAGCTCGAGCATATACACTACAGAATAACATTGGGTGGGCTAAACGCACCACATGCTAAACTGTAAACAATGAACAGGAACTTAAACCTAAAATTAAAAGTAGGGGGTTTCGCCTCGACTAATTAGTAAAACGAGTTTTGATAATTAGCCTTCCACAGGATAGTACCTACCAATAACTTAAATCATCTTACCTTGAGATCCACAAAGAACAAGCCCAATCCAGCATTCAACTGATCAATATTCAGTCCATTTATGAACATAAAAGTCAAAATAAGTTAAACAAATCCGTGTCCTAAAAAATTCCATGCAAGTCGTTGGTTTACCACATGCAAAAAAGCATCTACATCAACGATCCAATCAGATGGTTGGTCGTGGTTGTATCTTACATTCACAAGTAAACGGTTTCAAGAGAAGCGAAATGTTCATCGAAGGCTATACTTGAGCAAATGTTTTTAACCAGATTTTTTGGGAAATTATTATTGATAAGTTTATTTTGGAGCACAGAAATTTCTTGATTAAAAGTGGGAATAGTATCCCAAAGTCTTTTTATTCTGATAACTTGTGAAATAATGATGCCAATAAAAAAATTTTACTTAAGCAAGATGAAAAATCTTGTAGGCTGTTAACTTTGAATTTAAATTCACACCTTTTTTCACAGTTTGTAGTGTAACAATTTGAATTAAGTTGCATGTTAATATCCAGGAAATTGAAGTTATTTTGAATAAAACTAGTTTTTTTGAGCGCTAATGAATTGTGATAAATAGTTTTGCTAAGTTCAGAAAAATTTGGAAAATTGATACGAAAATGTGTCGTTAAGAATTAGAAAAATGTCTTGGTGGCTGTTAAAACTTACACAAAAATATCTCAAAATAAATAAATAAATGTAACTCTTTTACTTTATTTTCATTAGACATTTCATGAAACACACTTTATGCATGTAATATATATTGTGAAATGTATTGAAAAAATATAAGTTGCTTTGGTAGTATTACTTTTGTACCTTCTTTAGGGCTCGTTTGACATTCTGTGTCTGCTATCATGGCCTACTGATAAATGTGCTTCATGAATTGCGGTAAACATTTCTTCAAAATATATATGTAAAATCTAACATTGTAGCTGTGTTTTTTTGGGATAGCTTAGTTTTTCAACGTTGACAAAACTTTCATTGCATCATGTTCTTAAGTCTGTGATAAACTTTCGATATTTTCCACTAATTTTGTTTTTACTATCAATCATCTTTGTTAGCAAGTCGTCACATTTTTCTTTCTCCCACAAACAGCTGTTTACTTTTTTCGAGTTCATAACATTTACCTACTTGAAATTGCAACTCTGCAGCATATCGGCCATTATTAGAAACTCTATAAATGCAAGAAAGCAAACACTGCGAAAAAAAGGTCTTGTCAGCACAACATCAGAAATACAATAGAATCTCAGTAATCCAGACAATAGGGGATCCAAGTTGTATGAAATAATGGAAGTACGGTTCAAACAAAATGACCGAAAAAATAAGTCAAGGTATATAAACTATTGTACTCAGTAAAAATTGTATTTTGAATTTAACACTCGAAAGACGGAGGGGCCTGTGTGGCCCCTCGCATAGTTTGTTGTTTAATAACTCGGATAATGTCTAACAGAACGTAATGTAACTTCCTGACTTTTCATTATATGACACTATTTGAATGCTTGTTTAATCATTTTATCATACGCCTCATAGTACTGTAAATATTGATCCTTATACCTAGAAAGACGGGAGGGGCCACAGTGGCCCCTAAGCTTTTTTACAATTAAAAAAAAAATTTTTTTCCTTTCTCCTAGTTGTTCTAGCATAAAAAAGGCCATTCTCTCTAGTTTAACCTGTAACTTTCGTTTTATACAGCCAGTTGGATATCCAAATGCTATAAACAGTACTGACTGCTTACCAGCCTAATGGTTGCCATTACTCTTGAAAAGAAAAACTGATCCAAGCTTTTAGCCAGTATAGAGAGAAACACTACAAATAATTGCATACTAAGTTTTTATTTAGTCATGAAAGAAGGTGCATTGGGCATGTGGACACACTCAGGAAGAATTTTTAAAATAATTCTCCCCAAAAAGGGGTAGGGGCCACACTGGCCCCTTCAGTCTTTCTAGGTATACAGAAAATGTCAGCCGTTCTAGTGTTAAGAAGGTAAAACATAAAACTGAAGTGAAAGTTTAAAACATTCATAACAAAGTTGCAAAATGCGGCTACAAAGATACATTATTACACTAAATCACATTTTATTTATACAGTGTACATCTAAATGACTGTACAAATTAATCGAAATCCAGTTTAATAGGGTTCAGATTAGTATGGGGTTACTGTGTTGAATTAAAATTAAAATCCTACTAGCATGGTCACTAAATACGCAAACGCAAACAAGTACATCCGGCATAGAGCCCTCGTCGCTTATAGATGCTATATACCTCATAGAAAAAGCCAAGTAGACGCTCAAACTGAACGAGGTTTGACTAAGTATCGACCGTTTTTGCATACCCTATGAAGAGTTGGGGGTTATATAAATTCATTGGTAAATGTGATAAATATGGCAAAATATTCAATAATTTATCCCACTTGCCGATTTCAGTGGGGATTGTACAAAATCACCAGATTTATCACATTTACCGTAACATATATATATATATATATATATATATATATATATATATATATATATAAACGTCAATAGAACACCAAACAGACAAGGTTGGAACATAGATAAATGATAGAGATGAAGCCAGTACTCATCAGCAGTGGGGACCATAGGATGAAGTTTCCACTGCTGAAGAGTACTTACTGGCTTCATCTCTATCATTTATCTATGTTGTAACTTTGTCTGTTTGTTGTTCTATTTATATTTATATTTACCTGGCTTATTTGTTTGGCTGCTTTTTGCATCTTTGGGCTTGTGGTTTATGGTATTCTAATTTTTTCCCTCTTTAATACGTTTTCAATTTATATATATATACAGATAGGTGACAAATAATTCAAACACCTATGAAATAAGAGAAAAGCTTAAGTCCCAGTTGATTTGATTAGAGAAATTTTTACTGTTCAGTGCTTGTTCATTCAGCTCTTTATTTATCATTTTTGTTTGTTAAAATTTTCATTAAAAATATAACAGAGAGAATGAGAAAATGGTTTGTGCAGTATTAAAATTCACCATTTTTAAAAAATATAAATTATTTAGCAAAAAATTGTTCCATTCTCATTGTTTTCCTTTTAATTATTTTAGTTCAAGACCCAGAAGTTAAAAAAACAGGATATAAGATAACACATCAGTACTTCAAGAAAAAAATTTCTGAATTTTCTTCGGTATTCAATTATACACTTGACATACCTGCTTTAACTAAAGCCCTTGAGTTCATGTATATGCCACGGGAATCTGATTTGGGAAATGAGACTCTTTTAAGAGAAGGATATGCAAATGTAAGTATGGGAAATTTATTCACTGTTTAATATAAATCTTTTTCTCAAACCTTTTTTAAATGTAAATTAAACAGAAGTATTTTCATAGATGTTATCTGACAGTTATGTAATTGCACCTAATGATAAAATCATGAAGCTGCTTCTGCATAGGAGTGTTCGAACATACATGTATGTCTTAAATAGTTCTTTGGAAGGCTTGCAAACCATTCAAGGACATGAATACAACACATTTAAAAATGGTAAGTGATTTTAATCTTTAACTTTTGTACAATAGTTTTCGTGCTACTGTGGTACCAAAAAAAAAAAAGTACTTACTTGCAAAGATTTTGCTTTCTGGTTTACATAGAAAACAACTTCATATTGATTTATGCTGGAGTATGCTGTTCAGTTTTGGTATCCTTATCTTAAGAAAGATATTAATGTATTGGAAAGGGTTCAAAGACAGGCTACAAAGCTAATAAATGGACTTTCTCATTTAGACTATGATTCCAGGCTTAGAATGCTAAAAATGTACAGTCTTGGGCAAAGAAGAGACCAAGGGGACATGATTCAGTTGTTTAAATTTATTAAAATGAAAGATGTTACGGGGCTGAAGTTTAGCACTGAAAACAGGACAAGGGGTCATTGTTTTAAGCTATTTAAATCTCAGGCTAACATGGATATTAGGAAAAATTATTATTTTAGCAGGGTAGTGGAACCTTGGAACAGCTTATCAGAAGAGGTGGTAATGAGCAAGGGAGTCGATAGTTTTAAGAAGGCCATTGATCTTCACTGGGGATTGTAAATTGACTAGGACCAGCCTAGCTGAGCCCAGAGCCTGTTGCTGGTCGTCACTTTTATATTTGTATTTGTTAATTGATTTACACAAAAAATTGTTTCCCAGTAAGTTGATTATTCATTTTTTGTTGTTAAATGTTGCATATTTTTGTGATAACATTTCTGTCTTCATCAATAATTATAATATTTTTGTATGAAACTCTTAACTAAATTATGATAAAATCAAATCCTTTTTAAATGTATGTAATTAAACTAATTGAAGTCTTTATTTCCTGTATAGAACATATATTATACAGTGAAACTTCGTTGTCATTTCATCCTTGAGACTTGCTAAAAATCTCCTGATAACCAGACTGACATCTTTACCAGATTTGCTTGAAAATCTATAGTTAAAAAAAATGTTAAAATAATTTTAGTTTTACGGAATTTTTAATAACTTGACATTCTCAATCAGATTCAATTAATAAAATTTTGAATTATTAACTAAGACAAGGTTAAAATTATAAGAAATATTGCTTAATTTTTTTTTCTGACTCTAAAATGCTCTGCAATAAGGATTTACCTACTTGTTGAGTAACAATTTAAACAATCACAGTTTCAACAAAGTTGTTTTTTCAATTCAAAAATTAAAAAAAAAGAAGTTTTGTTGTAGTCAACCTCCTCCAACACCTCCAGACAAAGGCCAAAAGTGCATTTTTACGCCTTCAATTCCGAAACATTTCCAAGGAAGTGCACCCACCTCCTCCCAAAGCCTATCGACATAGAGCAAAAAAAAAAAAAAAAGATAAAATATATTTACTGACCTCTCAGCCAATCAGGAAGAAAAAAAAAAAGAATAACTCATTTTAATCCTCTTAAATAATAACATTCTTACTGAATTTGTTTATAGTTTAAATTTTTTTTACCCTCAGTTAGTGAAGTCTTTACTTCACTGTAGCTCATTCATTACTTACCTTATGATGAATCTGGTCTAACCCATGTGTTAAGAATATCTCGTGTGATAGCTAGATTGAGATGTGGCATTGTTGCCTGATGAAAAAGATGATTGAGAAGCAAGAGACAGGGGTGTTAGTTTTCCGGGGCTACTAAAGCATTCCGGGTTTCCCAAAATGCTGTTCCGTGATTTTATTTTTTGCGCATTTTCTCCTCCTTCCCTGCCTTGTGAGCGCCAAACAAGAGGCGAAGGGGAGACGAGACCATGATGTCTAGCCCGGTTTCTGTAGTCGGCAGTTCAACGAGAAGAGCTTTAAAGCCCCTCCCTTTTTCTTCCCCCGCAAGCGCATTATCGTTGGCGCAGCTTTGCATCCTCCTAGGAGGATATGTCTTGATGGTAGAGGAGAGGGAGGGTAAACATACGTAGACAGAACGGAATTTCGGAATCACTCCACTGATGAGGGTAGCGTTGTTCGTCGTAGTTTGATAATAGCCATTTTGTCTCTTGTGTTCTCGCTTCTACGACTATGAGTTCGCTTTTGTGTTAAGCTTGCGTCTTCTATTAAGAAAATGAAAATTCTTTCCGAAGCGGACGATATTGCAGAAATTGAAAAAGGACTTAAAAATAAATTCCGATGGGAATGGCTGTCGAAGCTGGATCAACGCAACGAGAAAATAAGTGTTTGGTGCAAAAAAATTAATGAAGCTGGCAAATGTTTTTGCATTTGCTGCAACACTTCGATTAAATACAGTAATGAAAGGTTAAAATCCTTAAAAAACCATTCGGGTACAAGCACCCACAAACAAGCCCGTGAATCAGTTCTCCATTCTCAGGTTATAAATGCTCTTTGTCCTGTTGGCGGGAGTATCTTCGAAAATGAAGAGGATAAACGTACTCTCGACACAGCATCAAGAAAAACAAGAGGCGAAGCTTTAATACTGAGTTTTATAGCGGAGAACTCGCTTGCATTTTCTTTAGCGCTGAAATTAATAGAATTATCGAAAACCTTAGCGCTTGATATTTCCGCTTTAAAAGCTTTACAATTATCAAGATCGGCAGCAGCTTACAAAATGAAATATGGACTTTCCAAAACGATCAAAGATGAACAAATCTGAGAATTAAAGACTTCATTCTTTTCTCTAAACATAGATGAAAGCACTAGCAGGTCCTCTGATAGCGTATTGGCAGTACTGGTACGATATTTTTCTGAAGTTCAGAGTAAAGTGGTGCTGCGTCATTTGGCCTCTCTGAAGTTATCGGCTTGCAGCGCAGAAGCTGTGTATAATGCGGTCGTATCCCTTATGGAATCAAATGACATACCATGGAGTAATTTAATAAGTGTTTGTTTGGATTCGTGTAATACTATGCGAGGCAAAAAAAACGGAGCTGAAACGAAACTTATATCTAACAAATGAGGAGCTTTTTTTGTTCTAAGTGGGGAAACTTGCCACACTGCAAACAATTGCGCCAAAAAATTCACAGAACCTTTTCTGAAGCATTTGGAAATCTTGGTAGACAACATATATTTTGACTTAAAGAGCACTGATAAAAGGGAACTGTTTTTTTGAAATTTGTGTTTTAATTAAAATTAAGCCCTTAAAGCCACTTTCTCGCCCGGATCATCGGTGGCTTTATGTTCTTCTTGTCATTGAGCGCCTAAAACATTTATGGGATGCATTATTAATTTTTTACTTCTCATGGAGTACACCATTATATGAGGAACAGTTAGAAGAGATTTATGAAAAGAAGCAATTGCGTAAAGAAGAAATAGAATCAATTAAAAAAGTTCAAAAACTGTTGAAAAAAAAAGATTAACTGCAGAAGGTAGAATTAGAAAAAACAGAATAACTCAAAGACTGTTTGAAGAACAGGTATGTAAAATTATTCCAGAGCAAGGAATGCCTTTTACATGAACTGCATGTGGAAATGGTTAACTTGACAAAATTATTTTTCGCCTTTTTCTTAAAGCATGAATTAGTTACAAATATTAATTCATTTAATGACATTTTAAAGATTAATATCGCAGATAGAGCAAACTCTCTTCCCGATAAACTAATTTTCACAGGGATGAATGCCAATCAAGGAAATGATCCTAGTTTTGATTTTAAAGAATTAAAAGAGGTTTTGAAAGTTGCTTATACTAAATGTGCTCAATATATGAAAAAAAATTGCCGTTGAGTAATTCACTTCTAATAAATTTATCTGCCCTTAATCCTACTCTAAGAGGGGTAACAACAACATTTGCTGCCATCATAAATTTGGCAAAATTATTGCCTACTGTAATTCCCGAAGAAGAAATACCTCTCTTAGATGCAGAACTAAGAGAGTATCAAATAGATAGCTCTCTATCTCAGCAGAGTAATAATTTGATTTCGTTTTGGACACATGTTATGAGTGTTCAGAATGGAGATAGCCTAAAATATGTTAAACTTTCAAAACTGATCAAAGCTGTATTGTCTTGTTTTCACGGGCCATCAGTTGAAAGTGCATTCAACTGGATGGAAGATGTAGTCACTGATAGCAGAACTTCATTAAATATGGAAAGTTTAGATGCTATACAAACTGTCAAGTATTATTTGCATTCTATGGGCACAAGCACCTGTGATATATTCGGCAGTAATGATCCTGTGCATGAACCGCTACAAGGAAATTTTGGAAGAAATTTATTGCATAGTTGGGCTACTTATCAGCAGACACTTCAGGCAAAAAATCCTTCTGTAAATCCATCTGAAGCATCGAGTAGTACAAGTAGCAATCATATTCTTGAAACTGCATCACCTACTACTTCTGGTGAGGAAAAACAAAGACAGAAAAAAAGGAGTTTGTCACAAGACAACAGAACTGAAACAAAACAAACCAAAATTGGACGTTTTTTTAAATAAGTGGACCTTTTGTCAAAGAAATTGAGCATTTCTATATTCACTGTTCATTTTAAGTTATTTTTAATTGATTTTTTCTGTATGTATACAAGAGGCCTTCAAGGAATTTTTAATTTTTGCATCATAGAATAAAATTTCATATGACTAAAATAATTCATTTGTCAAAAATTTCAATATTAGTTTCCTTTCATGTTAAGAAACGAACTTCTGGCTTTTCTTTAAACTACTTAGGTGAGTGTATATTTGTTTCCTATTTGCTGTTTTTATGTTCAACTTCTGTGATATTTGCACGACAGGGATGCGCTGCTCAAAAAAGAAAAAATAAAGGGAGAAAAACACCATAAAGCACTCCTTCAAAAATTTCTATGGTTCAATCTGTGTTAATATGACCCCTCCCCTCATTGAAGATACCCCTGGAAATGAAACACATAGTGTTAGTAACCTCTCAGGGTTTCGTTGCTTTTCATTTTCACTTTCAGGGTTTTTGATGTTGAGTTACTATCACCCCTGAAGAGATTATTAATTTTTAGTGTGTTTCTAGCCAAAACATCCATTAATATAATTTTTCATCATATAATTTTGGACAGTTTTTACAATGATACTTTCATTAATTGTGGCAAAATATTGTTTTTTTTTTTTCATTCTTTAATGTTTTGCATTCCACAGTGACTTATTGCATAAAAAAACATTTTATGCAATCTTTTCGCAGAGTTTACTTCCAAAATATTTTTTTCTTTGTAATTTTCAGTTGTTGTCATAATTCTGACCTCGTGCTGAGCGATGCATCAATGTATCGTAAAAAACCAGTGTACATCCGTCATCATTAAACCAGTTTAGTATATTTCTCTAAACCAATGCATCAACACTGCACCGACTACAAATCCAAGCACCAATGTACAGACACTAGTGTGTCAAGCTACTCTGACTGAGCAACAATAGTGTGAAGATTTATGAGAAGCTTTTCCAGCAAATACTGGTGAAAGTATCATAAGTGTGCAAAGACTTCACACATCCCCTTACCCTAAAATGTATTGATAAACAAATCTTAGCATGTAATCACTCACAAAAAGAAAGAAAAAACATAGTTCAAAGCATAGCAACAAAAATTGCATATATGTATTTTGATGTTATCAAGAATCCCTTTTTAAATGCAAGATGTGAGCTTGTGGATTGAAAATGCATGACTTAGCTTCCATAAACTCACATCTTTTTGCATTGAAACGATAGTCTTATTGTAATCCCAAAACACATGTCTGCAATATTTATTGCTATCTTGCACTTTTAAAGCTTTTTTTTTTTTATTTTTTCTTGCTGGTGCTAGAATCTATTAATAAGTATTTCCCATTACATATAATATTTTAAAATCTTGTGAGTATTTTGTAAAATTAAAGCAAGCAAATTTTAGAAAAGCTTTAAAAAATGTAAAAAAACCTACCTGAGTTACATCGCAATGTGAGGCTGGCAATGCATCACAATGTAGAAATTCCTACATTGCCTTGCCATATTCTGACTATCAGTCTATTTCTTTGTCTAAGAACAATTTAATGTGATTTTTTTTTTTTTTTTTTTTTGCATCTTGAAGATGCTTGTTTTATGGTTATGTGTGCATACTATTTTTTCTGAGTTTAATTAAATGTTATTTTCTTCTTTCAGTTGTTCCTCATGATCTAGAATATTATTTAATTACTGGTGCACCATTTATGGATCCTAAGCTTTATCCTAGTGGCCTAAATTTGCAAGATGCAAAATGGACTGAAGCTGATCGAAATATAAGTCAATTTTTTATGACTGCATGGGCAAATTTCGCAAAATTTGGGTATTTAATTTATTTATGTTTTGAATATAAACAATCATTATGAACAGAATTATGAATATTTGTACTCTTCCAGATTTTAACTGAACTCAAAGCTAAGCTAACTCCTTTAAGCTATATTTGTACATTAGATTAGGTACCAAATTTAGTACCCTGGAAATTTAAATAAAATATTATTTTTTTCTGTTAAGAAACATAGTATGTATTTTCCATTTTTTTCAAGTTCCTCAACCAATGTTCAATATTTGGCCAACTCACTATTTCTTGCATGTGAGTGCATGTCCCAAGTGTTGTGCATTTAAATTTTGCCTATTTTTGTTTCTTTTTTTTTTTTGTATACTGTAATTATTTATATGTAATATGGTAAAATCTGCAGCAAAATATCAGTTTTAACAAATAAGTGCTCAGTTCCGTTTTAATTGCCATTACCTTCCTTGAATTCTACTGTAACAGAATTCCTATTAGAAGGAAGTTTCTGGTCCTTTGAAGTGTAATGTAAAAAAATTTGACTGTATACAGGACTGTATACAAAAGCAAATATATCACATTTAAACAGTCAATTAAAAAAAAAGTTTAAGCAATACGAGGGCAATATTGATCAAGTTCGGCAGCTGAATTAATACTTCAAATTTTTGTTCTCTCATCTGATGCACCTGCCCTTTTTTAAACCCTTTCCGATGTGGTGGTCACAAAGAAGGACAGCAATTAAAAAAATTCTAAAAAAAATCATTCTCTTTAAAACTTCAAAAATTGCAGCCAAGTTAGTATTTTGTTCATGGAGGGCAGCCTTACGAAAATTGCTTTTTCTGATGCCTCATTTTCTTGTTCAAATCTCCCCACTTTTTGAACCCAAAAATGGGAATCATTCTAAAGTTTAAATTTTTTTAATTTGAAAAGCTGCTGGCCATTTTCCTTTATTTTCACTGAGGTGTTCAATTGTATTATTGTGAAAGATTAAGATTCGTTTGTGGATGAATACACAAGATAGTTTCCTGCCCTAGTTGGGAGGTGTCAACAAATGGGGACATCACCCACTGCTAAAAAAAAAAAAATATCTGTAAAATCAATGTCTGGATCAGAGTTTCCCAAACTGTGGTTTGCAGACCCCGGGGGTTCCGCGAGTCCATGCCACAGGTCCACAGTGCTATCCAGCTAAAAAGTTAAATATAATTGAGATTGAAGGACAAGTAGCAATATTTTTATTCAAAAAGAAAGCACATTTATGAGGGATAAAAAGTACTTGCTTAAATACATGCAGGACGCATTAGCCCCCCCCCCCCCCGTAACTCTTGGAAGTAAACGCACTACACATTAGCTAATTTTGTGTACATGACAAAATTCATATTGTTGCAAAACTATATTAAGTAAAATGCAAACATTGAGTCACATTTTTACAGCTGGAATATTATACTTCAAATAAAACATTTGCTCCAAAATTTTCAAGACTCATCCATTACACAACATCAGGGCCGTCCGAAGAGCTGACGGTGCCCGGGGCGAAAGTTTCCTGGCGCCCCCACCCCAAACCTCCTATATATACAGAAAAATCAAGTTAGCTATAACATCAGTGCATCATACGCGTGAACGTGTCATACTTGCATTTTTTACATATTAATGAACACAACAATCAGAGGGTAATGCATAATAGAAATTTAAACACAAGCAATAAATCTGTTACTTGTGAAACATTAACACCCCAAAAACCTTTTGAAAAATGGAAGGTTGAAAATCCAAATATTTATTTAGTAAAATGTTATCCCACAAGATAAAAAAACAAACAATTAAAACTGAATTAGTTACTTACATTAATCAAACTAAGAACACGAATAAACAATTTGCTGATTATACATAGAAAATGTATTTATCGAAGTAAATTATAAAATTAAATTTCGATCTGGACTCAACCAATAATTCTTTTCAAGAGTTTTTTTTTTTTTACTTAGGGAGTTTTTTGGTTTGGTACTAACTTAATACCAGTTTTAATATCTACGTTGATAACAAACAGTAATTCTTTTGCATAAAATATTTAAGTTTTAGGGGAAAGCCCCGAATTACTCAACAACATCAAAAATCGCTCAGAATTGCGTATTTGGAGCTTTAATTTCGAAAAATTAATGGATAAATATCATAAAATATGGCCTGTCAATTGCGTTTCAAGACTTGAGTTTAAGAAAATATTCGGGGAATGTTCCTCAAACCGCCTTTCTTTACTATCACAAGCAAAGGTTTCGTAAACGACACTTCCAAAAAATTTAAGTGGAATAGCCCCTGAATATAAGACATTGCTTTAAGTTTTTTTTGACCATAATTTTGAAAAAAAAAAAAATCCAGGGAAATGCTCCAGGTTCTCCTTTCCATAAAATCTTTAAATTCGTCTATAGTTGCGTTTTTGAGCTTCTATTTCGAAAACTTGCAGGGGGGTGAAGGAAATTTTTTTAGAAAAAATCGATTGGAAAGAGTATCTGAGCTTCCTCTGTTACCTTAACGTCAATAAACATGTCCTATAATCGTGTTTTTGGGGCTTCAATTTCTAGAAATTTTCATTGAAATCACTTTATCTTTTTTTTTCCCATTGCATCTGCAAAGAAAGTCTAGAATTACGTTTTAAAGCTAAAAGTTTTTTTTTTTTTGTTCTTTCAATGTGCCTTCCTAAAACTTGTTTCTGGTTACGTCACTGCACGCAGGGGCAGAAATCCAAGAAATTTGGTAGGAACTAGACTAATTAGAAGTACCTTTTGTTTGATTCTAAACAGTTTTTTTTTTCCCAGATATCGTATCTGCTTCAGTGATACAAAGGAAACGAATGTTTTGGAGACTGAGAGAGATGAATATTTTCGTGCCCTAGGAAAAAAAATAGAGAATCATTGCAATGATTCTCTATTTTGTGTGTCTATGACTGTGCATCTATATGATACACGAAATGAGGGGCGCCTTGCCCTTGCGCCGCCCCCTCATTTCGTGGCACCCGGGGCGATTGCACCGCTCGCCCCCCTCTTTGGGGGGCCCTGCACAGCATTACAACGCTGCCATTGTAGGTTTGCCCAAAACATAGTCCCTAAGTAAAAGCCTAATATGCCATAAAAATACAACTCATAAGAAAAATTATACTAGTTACCACTTAATACCACTTAAACTTGGCTAAAGAATTGCAGGTGAGTAAAATTCTTGATACATACTTGCAATTCTGTCTTAGCCTTGGCCAGGGTTGCAATTCCACTTTTAGAACTTTCTTGATAAACCAGGAAGGTACCAAGCTATTATATTATACCTTCCTAAGTTTCCTCTAATTTTCCAGAGACATGACCGGCTTCTCTAGGGACATTTCTGAAGTTTTCTGGAGCCTTCCAGGATAACTTCAGGAAGGTTACTGAATTTTAGTTTAAAAAGTTCCTGGTTTTTGCAAGACATGTTACTGGCAGAAATTGGGCACATCAGCTGCCCATTCTTTTCCAGGAACGTTTCTGAATTGTTTTTACAGTGTAAGACTAAGAAGAGATTGGCAGAGAATTTCAAGCACATGTGAGCAGGGATTTTCTCTTTAAAAATTTGTTTCTTAAATCTCTGACACATAAGGGACTGTTATCTATTTTCAAAAATGATCAATTATTCCTCATGAGGTATTTGAACCAATATTTATTTTGGTACTCAAACTTTCAAAAAATGAATGAAATAAAGTCATTATAATGGAATTCATTTTTGTAACTAGAATGGTATCTACTAATAAATAAATAAGTGTTTTAAGAATTGAAATCACAAGACCTTGGTAAGTTGACACATGCTTAACTCGGCATATTCTCATGTACCCTTGGAGTGTTGAGTTATCAAGGTTTCTTTGCACTCTTAAAAGGGCTATTAATCTACACCTTTGTCTTATAAATTAGTATTTTCCCAGAACCTGTTGCTCATCATTTTTGTATTTGTGTTTAAATTTTGCTTCATGTATTCATTGCTTTATTTTTTGTTTTACAGAAATCCTACCCCAGCTGCATTATTTAATATATTTTGGGAACCATCTGACTTGAATAAAATGCAGTATTTGTCTATAAACACTACAAATTTTACATCCGTTATGATGTCAAGTTATCGTCAGAAAGAAAGTCAATTTTGGAATTCATTTTTACCTACCTTAATGAAAAAAGGTAGAAATAAATTTTCTACTACATACTGTCGTCCAGTTTATGAACCATGGGAAGACCAGAAGAATGTCTATGCGGCATCATTGTGGGGAGTTCTGGGAGGTGTTACATTGTTTGGAATTTTAACATTTATATTTTGTTGTCTTTACTGCAAAGTTAAAAGGTAAGTAAGACATTCTATTTCCTGTACTTTAATATTATTTTAGTTTTTCATATTTTGCATTTGCATTTAGTATGTAGTATACAATTTTATACCGGGAATGAAGATATAGTATAACTTAATTGTTAGTCTGCTATGGGTCTGCTCTATCAATAGTTACTTTTCTCCGCATCACCCCACCACTTAGAGAGCGCCTTAGGGAGTTAATTGGTAATTGAAGCATTTCTTTATTTGCTATACAATAAAATAATGTGTAATATTGCAGTATAATAGAAACCCCCCCCCCCCCTAATTATGTTTATAGATTAAATAGAAAAGTTCCTTGCTTTTTTTTTAATCAATATTATATTCTTATTTGTTTTGTGAGGAAAGTTAACTACTGTTTCAATCAGTTCTTAAAAGCCAGTTAAGTACTCTACTTTACTGTACAAGAGATAAATTGTTGATTATCTTCTGTCTGCAGTACAAGAAAATTATTAAATTTTGAAAAAAACTCAAAGCAAAAAAAAATTTTATAGGCTCACATTCACCCTAAAACTTGAATCGATTGTAAGAATGTCATGTTATATAACAATAGAAAGCTCTATTTTTTAGCTTTACAATATTTTTTGATCCTTCATTCTACTATAATTAAGAGATAAGCTACGGTCATTTGTAAGAACACACTTTTATTTATTTTATTTTTTCCCCATTTTGAGTTTTTTTACTGGTTTATCTTACGAGCAATTTTCAAAATAGGAATCTAAAATTGGCAGGATTCTTATCTTGTTACATGTGTCCTTCGTGCCAAATTTTATTGAAATCTGAAATGGTGAGGTCAAGAAACTGATTTTTTGGACATGAAATGGCTCATAGGTTAAGACCAGGTGACAGGTTAAGATTGAGAGGAATGGTTTACAGCTATAAATAAAACTTTCAGAAAAATCCTGAAACAGGTCAATTTCAGTTTGTTTATTTTTTTCAAATTTTCAATCATTATTTTAATTTTTTTAATTAAACTTTGAAGTAAAGAAATATACTTTACCCTCTGATTCCCAATGATCAAATATTTTGGGGTAAATTTCACCCTGTTAATGGAGCTTGTTGCCGATAAAAAGAAACATGGATTCAATATTTTTAAGTGTTCTTTCTATCAATATGTAAAGTTTTATTCCAATCAGTGATTCACACTTGGGTAGGGTTACTTGTGAGTCAAACTTACCATATTACCCCGCATTATCCGGCATGCCACAAAATTCGGGGGTCACCAGATTTTCAATAACACTTGCCTGGTCCTTTCCGGCATGCCGGAAAAATCAAAGTTATGAAAAAAAAATTCTTTAAAAAATATATGTTCAACTTAAAAATGAATATAAGTTCTATACATATCTTATAAGTATTAACAAACAGTTTAATTTTGTAAAAATATTTACAAACAATGGCATTTGTTGTTTAACAAGAAAAATATTGCTTAACCCTTTGAGGGGCAGTACTTGAAAAAAAATTAAAATCTACAAAAAAACTCACTTTTCATAATGTTTTAGCATCATTGAACTAATTTTCATTGGAAAAAAAAATTAGAATTTTTTTTTAAATATTGGAACCATACGTTCTCAAGACGAGGACGCTGCCCGTCTGGAACAGAGAAAGCACAAAACGCTGTGCATAGGAAAAGCGCTCTTACAGGCACTAATTCAACTATGATATTTACATTTTTACTGATTTATTGACTTTTAATCTTATGATAAACACATATTCTAATGCAATACGATGGAAATGATATATACATAAATACAAACGCAAAAATAATTTAGCATTTTCGAAAACAATTGTATTCTTATAATTTGGTTCCATTTTAAGTAGTATAAATGTATAAATATTATAAACAGATACTTGAATATAATACGGTTGTAATAGATCGCATATATAAATAAAATTGCACGCAATCAGTGAAGATAAAGTTAAAAGCAGAATAATATGCATGTATCTATATGCAATATTTATAATTATAAAGCTAAAGAGAAATCTAAGGGAACTAGTGCTGCCATCTATTGACTGATGAGAAATGACATACTGAACCGGGGCAATGTCTTCACAGTGAGGACGTATAAAATAAATGTATATTTCTCAATGTTTTTGCACTATTAAAATTTGGTAAAGACATTTATGAAGTCTTAGGAGCCTATAAAAATAAAATTTGTGACTAATATTTTTTAACTCTGGGTCTTACTACTGAAAAAAAAAAAAATCCTCTGACCCTAAAAATTCGCACATTTCAAACCTCTCTCAGAGAAGGAAAAAAGACTTCAATGGTGCTGACATCTATTGAGTGAAAAAGCAACTATAAGGGTTCTTTAACAAATCGATAGTTTTTTTTGCAGAGAGCTATATATATTTGGAAAAAAATTGTCAAATATGCGTTCTCAAGGCGGGGACGCTGCCCTTGAAAGGGTTAATAACGAATAATTTTATAAAAATTAAGTTAAAACTAAGTAAGCAAACATGTAAGGAGTAAGTTACCCCCCCCCCCCCCTAAACCAGTGCTAAAGAATTTACCATAGCTTTTCAATAAACTTACCTCTCTAAAAGGAACCTAAAATAATTTATTTAAGAAAATTATGAGCAAATTGCAGTAACGATGATTGTTTCTGAATTGATTACTTTGTTTGCATATAATTAAATCCATTAACAATGACCTACCATAAATAACAAGCACATATTATATACAATACACATTTTTTTTTGAAAGAAGGTTACTTTGGGGATCAGGGGCGGATCCAGAAATATTTATAAGGGGGTCAAGTTTCAATGGCGGGCGTTATATCCCCTACATAAAAAAGCTTCTCTTAAGCAGGGGTGCCCCCATCCCCCCGATGAGATGAAAACCCATTCAAATACTCCCTCTCTACAATTTTTCAATGGTTAAGCTCATTAGAGATGATTGTGTTTTTTAAAGTAAATAAAAAAACTGAAAATAGCAGTTGCCTATTAAAACAAACCCAGTCAATCCTTTGAACTGTGACGTGCTGAGAAGAAATACCTTACAGAACGAAGCAAAAAACAGGTTAACATTGATTCCATGTACTATTTTTTCGAATTTAAAAATTTGAAGATTGGTAATACAGTAGAAGACCATTATAACGCACACCTTGGGACCAGAGCTTTTGCATTATACAGGTTTTTGCGTTATATAGATCATTTCACAAATTTTGAAACTAATATTTAGAATATATCTATATATTAGCTCTTCAGAATGAGTTTTATCTGCAATGAGTATTAAAGCACCACTATTACAATTAGTTATTCACAAATAAATATATTTCACAATCCAAAGAAAGTGCATTACCTTGCACTTCTGCTAGCTTCATGGTTCGCATAACAGCTGCATTTTCAAGAACCATCTGTATTTTCTGTTTACTATGAGTACAAATTTTAAATTTAAAAGCTTTGAATTAAGATGGAAACATGAAAAACTTTCAAAATTTAATTTGCCTAACAATTTTTATTTTTGCAAAGCAAAACAGAGGGATTTTTTAAACTTCCAAAACCTATTGTTTACTTCTGAAAAGTTGTGCGGTTTATAGAGAATTGTGTTATATAGGTCGGCGTTATAATGGTCTTCTACTGTAATTATAATAAAATTCTTGTCACGGGGGTCAGCTGACCCTTTGACCCTCCCCTGAATCTGCCCTTGTTGGGGATCTATTTATTTTTTTCCTTACAGCCGTTTGCTTTCTGATTGTAACTGAATGGGGAAATTTACTTTTGTTTTGTTGCAAAATAAAGCTTAAATTATCCGGTATGCCGGAAAATTTGAATTTCCCAACATGCTGGTCAACCTCGCTTTTTTCCGGCATGCCGGATAATGCGGGGTAATACAGTAAATAAATAGAAAACTTGCAAGAGATCGTTTTGTACAATTTTTTTGTTAATTTTTAGCAACATTTCCAATTCATTGTAGTTTGATTGATGGAAAAAATACATATTAAATGTTTCAGCTTTAAAAAAAAAAATTCAGCTAATTTCAGCTTTTAAAAATCATATTCTGTTTCAAAATTCTCTTACAGTAAACATGTTGTGAGTTCAGAAGATATACCGGATGCAATTTCTGTTACACCTTCTTCTATCGATACTCTTCTGAAGTAAGTTAAATCAAGAAAATTACTTTTAAATAAATTAAAAAAAAAAAAACACCTTCAAAAAACACCTAGGAAAAAAAAAAAAAAAACTGGTTACACTTACATACCATTTCCTACCCAAACCTAAAAATGAAATTAATTTTACAATTCCAGTACAAAAATCAACTAAATAAACACCCAATTATAAAATAAACACTTATTTTAATTACTGTATGGTAAACTATTGTAATAGTACCTAACTAATTATATAGGGGAGGGTGGCCCAAAGTGGGTAGGTTTTCAAAGAATGCTCAAAAATTGTAGTTTTTGGATTTTTCAGGGATGAGATTTTTCCGACTTTTTTTTGCCTCTTTCAGGCCTTATTTTTCTCAAAAATCTAAATTTTTGGTCCCCGACTTCGTATTTTTTATATTTTTCCCTCTTGAATCTTCATCCTCCGCGATGTCTGCCTAAAACATATGTTTTGCAACAATGCCGATGACGTCAAACACGTGCTGCGCTGAAAGTTGCATGCCTCATTTGAGATTTCAATCTTTTTGCATCCTGCAAGTATTTCAATTATTTTTAATTTTGGGTGGTTTTTTACTATATGCTACCTGATATCTGCTTATTTTATTCATCATTTCAATAATATTTTTATTACTTTAATTTATTTTAGAAAAATGCAGAAAGTTAATAAAAAAATGTGGCTTAGCCCATAGTCTTGAATTTCGTTGAGACTTGGAATGATTACCTTTTTTGTATATTTAAGAAAGTTAAAAATATTTATGGTGAATCTGAAATGGTTTAGGCTTTACAGCCTGTTAAAAGTTTTGAGATTTCATTATTAAATGAGGCAGCTGCAAGTTGTTCTTTTGATTCCAAAATCGTATTAGGAAGTTTTAAAAGCAAATTTTGGGTTCCAATGCAAGGAAAAAGATAACCAATCATTTAAACACATATATATTTATTTATTTTCAATTCTTATTATGAAAAGTATGTTCTACCACAAAAAGAAAGATTTTTTTCTCTGTTGTAAATTTTTACTTTACAAACAGACCTTATTTTAAAATTTATGTTCTCACTCATTTAACACTATAAACTGAAATGTTTTTATTTTAAAAAATGTATTTTTTTCTAAAAAATACGAAAAGTTCACACTATTGTGTGATGCAGCCAAGATTGACCTCTGACTCTCCTAACCCTTTGTTCAAGGACTCAGGGATGAGAAGTTGTTGCCTCTTTTTCATAATTTAGATTTATTTAGGAATAAACACTCTTGCAAGAAATGGTACAATGCAGCAAATTATACAAAATTATTACTTATACTTAAATAAATATGTATTACCTTCAAAACTGATAAATTAGCAATTTTTTGTTGAATTTTTGAACATCATGGCTCTCAGGTTCTATTTTGATGCAGTTTTGGATATCATCTCTTTCACGAAATTCTTTTTGATTTTCTCCTTTTTGCTCTCTGACCACTCTCATCCCTGATTTTTATCGCAACCATTTCTTTTTATATCCTGGCAGGGTTCTTGAACTTCAAAATAAAAAGTGAAAGGGGGCCCAAAGCGAGTAAGCTTAACTAATTGTGATTTGGTACATTTACTTATCCAATTGAAATAGAAAATCTAAGTTAGCACATGTCTCAAGAAATTATAAATAAATACTTGGTTAAATCCTACACTACCTATACCCGCTTTGCCCGCCCCGCTTTGCCCAAAAGCAGGTTTTTAATTTCAATAATTATAACCTTAAAGTAATAATTAAAAAAAAAACGAAATGACCATCATAGTTTGTAGGTGTATGGTGTCAGAATAATGTAATGTTATTGACAGTCAAAAAAATAAGCTCGTCTTCTACTAATCACAACTTACAAAACTTCATTTTTTAAATATTTTAAGCCTGGTTGCGCCATGCCGCTTCACTGCCGCTTTACTGGGACTGAATAAAACTCGGGGGTGTTCGGATAAATACGACATATGTATGCATCGGCACTGACACACCATGCGGGAGCATACAAAGGCCTACCCACTTTGGACCAACCTGCCCTACCATTTCTTAATTTTTATTCACTTTTTGAAGTCGGTGCCTCCTATGAGCTACCTAATCAAACTGACTACCCGTGGAATCCTAAGTTAAACACTAATTGAACTAAACACGAATTTAGTTTTTAAAACCAAACTTAGTCAGTTACGTTAGGTAGTAGTTTATAGGAGGCACCGACTTCAAAAGGTGAATAAAAATTAAGAAAGGGTATGTAATTAGTTAAGTATCAAAATAGTTTACGGTACAGTGATTAAAATCAGTGTTTATTTGTAATTGAGTGTTTAGTTGATTTTTGTACTCAAATTGTAAAATAAATTTCATTTTTAAGTTTGGGTAGGAAATGGTATGTAAGTGTAATAAATTATCTTTTGCTTTTTAGTTCCTAGGTGTTTTTTGATGGCATTTTTTACATTTAAAAGTAATTTATTTTTTTCTTTTTAGTAGTTTTAGTGACTACTAAAGTGACTTTTTAGTAGTTTTAGTGACTACATTTTAGTGATAAAATAAAGTTATTTATTAGTAAAAAAAATTAAGGTAATTGATTCAACTATTAAAGTAGTAAAGTATATTTAATTAACTGCTTTGCTACGCAGTAATAAATACATTAGTAACACCTATGATTAAAAATTAATAGGCGGTGGTCGAAAATTAATCATCCATATGCTGCGAGAATTACGTAGCGTTCAAGACGAAGGCAAAACCTTAGCTTTGAAAATACACCGGTCACGGTAAAACCACTTGGCTTGTGAGGTATTCCACTCTCTGACGTAAGCTGGACTATGTAGCCACAACATGTGAAATTCAAAGTTTCTTGGATTTCACCGGAACCACTTATCAGATCTAGACTAAGTTACCATGGGACCATCTGGTAAGTTTACTCATTCAAACAAAAAAGGAGTTTTTCAAATTGGTCCAGTAGTCTTGGAGTAATCAGAGAACATACATAAAAAGCCACAGACAAATTCATAACCTCCTTTTTTGAAGTCGGTTAAAAATACTTGAATATTTTCACCAATTTCATTCCTCAATTTATTTCAGATAAACTAATATATTTATATATTTTTTAAATTTCTAGTATGAAGAGAATTGAAGCCGGGAATAGATATTATGCAGATCGTTTATCTACTGAGCAGAAGCACACACAAGTTTAGGAATATTTGTTTGTCAGGTCTGCACTGTGATAATGAATGCAATTTTTTAACTTTGTACCATTTATAGACATTTACACGATTTTATGCACACATTGTTAATAATACATTTACGTGTATATCATGATGCATTTTCTGACATTATTAAAAAAGCTTTACAAAGCTTTTTTGCAGCTATTATTTTTCCTTGTTCTCTTACTAAGCATTCAAATTTTTTAATGAAAAGCCAACTTAAAAGAATAAGTTACCTTAATAACACTGGACGGCAAAAAATCCCTTCAGAATGCTTCTGACATAGTTCTTACTGACTCCTATGTGAAATGACTCCCTGAATCCAAATATGACCACCTTTTTCCCTCTACATGTCGTACCTTTTAGAAATGGAGCATCCCAATTTTTTTCAGCTTTTGACAGCTTCATAGCCATTATTTTTATTTGGAGGTTAAGGGAGCGTTATATTAGTCATTAACACTCTTCTAAGGGGCTAAAAAGGTGCAAAGTTCAAAAGCATAGACATTTGGAGCAAGTTGGGAAACTCATGGGGGTATGCCCCCTTAATTATTAAAAAAATCATGAAAACCGATCTTTCTTTTCTGGGGATTTGTTTTACAATTTTTTCACTTATTTTTCAGCATAAAACCAGAGTATAGGACTCACTCCTGTAGCCCCGTGTCCGAAAGAATTTTTTTTTTGGAAAAAAATTTAAAAAATAAAAATTGTAATCCTCGTATTTTGCAGTCAGAGTCGCATCTGCAGATTTCTGTAAAGAACCAACTTGATTATTCAACTTACTTTCCAAGACATAATTATGATTAAAAATGAACGTAAATATGCCTATAAAGTAGCATTAAAATCATAATTTATCTTAATTAAAATGAAAATAGTAGATGAAATACATTTAATTAAAACAAACAGTACATATGGGTCATTCCACGCCAAATCAATGAACCTCTGAAATTGACCCATCATCAATTTCTACAAAAATTACAGGAATGAGTCTACCCATGTGATGATCGAAAAAAAGTTTTTTAGATTTTTTTAACCATTAGTTTTCTGTGTGAGACCTCCCAAAGTACTCGAAAAGTGGCAAAAAGTGACATTTTTTTAGTTACAAAAATTCTTTTTCCTCAGCTACTATAGGAGCTAGAGTGTGGTACTAGGTGTCATTTTAAAGTTCTTTTAATTGGTTTTCACATAATATGTCACTTGGCAAGGTCATGTGACATTAATGTTTCAAGCTCATGCAAAACCTTATTTGACTTTGAATATCTTAAAAAGTAGATTTCTTAAAAATTTGAAAAAAAAACAAACTTTTTTGCTTACTAATGTGATCTACATGTGATAAAAATTTCAGAATAGGACAGCAATGAGATCATACTGAAAATTATTCCATAGAATTGAAAAATTTCATAATTAATTTTCAGTATGATCCCGTTGCTGTCTCATTCTGAAATTTTTACCACATGTAGACCACAATAGTAAGCAAAAAAGATATTTTTTCAGATTAAAAAAATCTATTTTTAAAGATATTCAAGGTCAAATAAAGTTTTGTTGACCTTCAAATATTATTGTCAGGTAACCTTGCCAACTGACATATTATGTGAAAACCTACTAAAAGAGCTTTAAAATGACACCTAGTATGACACTCTAGCTCCTATGGGAGCTGAGAAAAACTAATTTTTGTAACTACCAAAATGACACTTTTTGCCATATTTCAAGTAGTTTGCCCAGTCTCACACAGAAAACTAAGGGTCAAAAAAATCTAAAAAACTATTTTTGTCGATCATCACGTGGGTAGACTCATTCCTGTAAATTTTGTAGAAATCAACGATGGGTCAATTTCAGAGGTTCGTTGATTTGGTGTGGACCCTTATACGAACATAAACTCATCACAAATGCAGAAACAAATGTCAAACTGGTGTCTAGGGCCTTCGTTCTTAATACAACAATCATGTTCCATTCATGTCTTATGTCCTTTTTCTTGTTTACAATGCGCTCTGCTCCCCACAGTTTAACAGTACAGTTACCGTTAAGTTTAGGGATCCCATATTCACACGACCATCCTGGGGCAGCATTACCCCCAATGTTGGAGATCTAACTACATCTTGCATCATTTGCAGCTCATCCTCATCAAAACCTGAAAGTTTAACTAAAAAATATTCAATCAAGAACTATAGAAAAAGTCTTAGTCCATTGTCACCAGTCTTTTTTTTCTCTTTTACACATGTTTTCAGTCTACATCTTTTTTTGTTCACATGGTCATTAATTCATTATACATGTCTTTCACCTCGTCAAATTTCACGTCTTCAAAATAAGTCTTTTTATGTCATGTCTTCCTTAGTCACAATTGGAAAAATAGTCTTAGTCGGGAATAAAAATCAGGAATGTTTAATTAACTAATAAAAATAGCTTTTGAGTAGATAATAACACTGTCCATGGCTTTATGTACTCCGGGCATGTGGATGTACAAATTGGTCCTTCATGTTCACCTTCTTTAATTACATCATAGGAGTCGTTTTCAAGTTTTTCAACTTTATAGGGTCCTAAATATTTTGGCTTCAATTTCAGATTTGGTCCGAATTGTGTTCTTTTAATAGCTACCAAATCACTAACTTTGTAAGTGTTGGGTAGACTTCTTCTTAAGTTCTAACTCTTCTTTATGCACTCTAAATATTTGCCTTTTTGACTCTTTTCTAATTCTGCAAGATAATTTTCTGAAATTCCTTCTAATTCTGAATTTAAAAGTTTATTTAATTCTAAACCTTCTTTCATTTCCGACAGGAAATCATTTTTCTCTGATGGATGTAAGAATTCTTCTTTCCCACTTGTGTGATTAATAAGTATGCAATTAATATAAGCAGCAACTAAATTTTTGATCTTCTTTTTAACCTTAGAAATAAAATGTTCCTTTTTTAAATTGTCTTCTGTTCGGTTAACTTCAACATGACCTTGTTCATGAGCATTTCTTGTTTTCACTTGTTGAATTGGTTTAGATACAGCTAAAATATGTCTTCTGTCAAAATTCTATGCATAAGCATAAACAATTCCTTCAGGTTCAAAATAATCATTGTAGCTGGATACTTGACTCGTTTCTTTTTCTGCTTTTAGCTTATTTTCTTTATTTATGCCTGCTTTGACTGGTGATCCTATTCTTTTTCCGAGAATGCAACTAATATTTATTGGACTTCGGCAAAGAGAGTTTATGCTACACGGTATGGCAGCGGATCTTTTCTCAAGGCTGGATTCTGTTTCAATGATATTTTTTCAGGAACTGCTAAATGCCCCGTGGTTTTTTTCCAGTAACAGAAATATTCATCTCAATATCTGTAGATTTGCTTTTATTGGATTTACTATTAGGTGCTATATTTTCATCAACCCTTACTTAATTTTCTGTAACTTGCGATCCTTCATTTTAACTTCCACTTGCGATAAAACATCCATACCCAATATAAAATCAAATGACATGCATGCATCATCAACAACATTAACATTAGCACACAACTCTAAATTATCAACTTCAATTTTACTTTCAAAACATCCAATTGGGTGAATTTTGCATTACCTAAACCAGTCAACACATGAACACATGATAAGAAATGTTTAAATCTGGAACACCCAAATTTTTGTAAATACTTCTTTTAATTAAACTTGCTGTGATCCTGCATCTTGAAGGGAAGTCAATTCTACCCTGTTAGTTTTAACTGCTTTCGTCATTAAAGTTTGAACACATGCATTAATATTGGATTGTTCTTGAACCGTCTTTGTTTTTGTTTCATTTTTATAACACTGAAATGACCGATGATGGTAAAGGCCACATTTGACACTTAAATCCCTTTTTTTTTCATGGAACAAAATCTGGCTGAATGATTTCTTTCTCCACAGTTGAAACAATTACCATTAAAATTTTGGTTACTTTTTGTTTTTGGAAAAGATTTTGTTTCTTTAAATTTAAATGAAATAGAATCCTCTTTAATCCTTGAATAAATTTTTAGCTTCTTGCAAAATTCAAAAATGTTCTGGCAACCATAAAGAATATATTTATTTTCTGGACTGTTGTTTATGCCATTGATAACATGATTCATTAAAGCATTATCTTCAACAAAACCATTACAAGAAATTTGTTTCATAAAGAAAAAATATCTTTCAACAGACTTATTTCTGTTTTCTCGACACTTCACTAAAAAGTGTGAAGTTCTGCAGAATTAAAACACTGATCAAATTTCTTAAGTAAGATTTCTTTCAATTCTTGCCAAGAACGAACACTTGATTCGCTTTGCAAAAATAGCTTAGCTTTCCTGCTAAACAATCTTTTGGCAAATATTAATTTATGCAAATCACTAAACTCAAATAAATTTGTATTATCTTCGAATTCTGCAATCCATTTTTTAATCGAGTCTGTATTTTTCCCCTCAAATTTTGCAATTGAATTTTCTATTAAAGCTTATAGAATATTTAAGAGAACTAGAATGTTCTGCAGCATTAGTCAAAGAGTCATTATGTGTTTCGTTCAAAGTTTCATTTTTAGAACTATCAGTGTCATTTTGAGATTGCATCTTTAAACTATCATCTTTAAACTCAGTCATTTAAAAGAAAGTAATTATATACAAAATCACTCACCGCGGAAGATGTCACACAGCTTTAATTTGAAGTAATCCACAAAAGTAATTTCACTAAACAGTTTTCACAATACTACACTAATCTTTCACATCCAGGCCAGGCACCCATAATTTGTGGGAATTTATCCCAATTAAAACAAAAAAATAGACAAAACACATTTAATGAGAACAAAGAGAACATATACGAATCGAATATGTTCTCTTTGCACTCATCACAAATGCAAACAAACCTCGGTGCCTAGGGCCTTCAGTCTTAACACAACAATTATCTTCCACTCACTTCTTATGTCCTTTCTCTTGTTTACAATGCTCTCTACTCCCCGCAGTTTAGCGGTACAGTTACCATTAAATTCAGGGATCTCAAATCCACATTAATATATATATTTATATTTCTGGGGCTGCAATTCATGGTTTATCATTTCCTGACACAGTGAAAAATACTGGGGGCAGTGCATCCCCAGGGATATAAAAAAGGGGGGGGGGGGGAAATAACGTGAGGTGTTCAAAACCCTCTAGCGATTGAAGTATTGGAATTTCAATTTCTGAAATAAGAAAAATGAGTACCAAAAATCATCACCAAGGGAAATTTTGGCGTTGAAAATTAGCATTATTGTGAATATTAACGAATTAAATGCTAACTGACATAATATACATCAATTTTGCTCACAAAATATGATTTTTACAAACAAATGAGGGTCAATATGATCAACATCGAGGTACTTTCCACGTATTGCATACAATGCACAATATTTTTCACACATCCGGGGGGGGGGGGGGGGATTAGTTTCTCCTACATGTAATGTTATTCGAGTTTTCAAAGTTGAGGCATCAAGAACACAACACCGTTAAGAAATCCCCATATTGAAACGTCATAAGGTAAAAGATTGGGCAATCATGGTGAATATACCATAGGAAATGCATGATTAATAAAATTGCTATTAAAGAAATGTTGGCACCATACACTCAGTACCTAAAGCCCAAAGTGGGTGGTGCACCATCTTACCTAAATGTTATTCAAAAAAGAAATCTTTGCTTCGGCGCCGAAATTTCTTTCTGACGGCTTTTAGTAGGGTTGGTTGGGGTAAGTGTTACCGCTTTTGGGAATAGTTCATTTTTGAAACCTTATACAAAGGTTTTGAAACAAAAAAATTTAAACTTATTGCCTTATTTTATCTTGGACATTATTAATAAACATAAGTTCAGCATTATTTTTTAAAATAATGCTTTAAATATTCTTAACCATTACATTTTTTAAAAAATCGGATGGGTGTCCCACTTACCCCATAGTAAGGGGTAAGTGGGTCACCCCATTTTATTTGAATTTGAATGAAGCATATCTAAAAAAGGAGTAAGGGGGTCTTACATCATAAAGTATGTAAAATTTTAGTGTGAATTATTTTTTCGTCGATGCATTCATTTATGAGATATTTACTGTCTTTTAAATCTGTATCAAGGAAAACAAAATTTCATCTGTGAAATTTATTGAAAACCTGTAGGTATATATATTTTACTTTTGCATATAAAAGTGTGTTTAATGAACGTAATACAGTTGAATAAGATCAATTTTTCAATTTGCTAGAACTATAAGTTGAAAAAGAAATTGGAAACACTAAATGACTTCGTGTATGTAAAGTTGGCTAAGGAAGAACCATTATTGCTTCCTCCTCAGTAACTATTCCAACATCATCTGCCCTATGCCAATAAAAAATGTCACTGTTTCTATTCGTTCTTGCAAATTCAACAGTATTTTCTAATTTGTATCATACACTTCCAACATTAGACCTACTTAAATTTAAATGATTTTCTTTCATGTATGTTTCACAAATACATAATCACCAGCTTTAGCAGTTTTTGTAGCTGAACTATGAACTCCTACTAAGTTATAATAGTTGTCTTGTATTTAACCAATACAAATATTTACCCAGAGTTGCTTTTGATTTTGAAATCCCCATTGTTATGGGGGACCAACTTACCCCATATAGTAAAAATGTATGGAGTAAGTGGGACCCCTCCTCCTAAACACTTATTAACTATATTTTGTACAAAAATTTTTGTTGCTGTATGAACTTTAATTTAAACTATACCTGAAAAATTAATTATCATAAAAAATAATGAAAACTAGCCTCGAAACATTTTTTTGAAAACTGTTGCTTGAACTTGCAAAAATATTTTTTTCAGAATTTTTTTTAAACTAACTGCTATGACCTAGAAAAAAAATTCCATGAATCCCAAATATGTGCAAAACTATCACAGTGATGAAATTTAATATGATCAGTGCAAAAAAGTTGGAAAACTTGATCCATATTTCAGTTTTAGGGGGGTGACCCACTTACCCCAACCAACCCTTTTATTCTTCTCTTGTTACAAATTGAAATTTCTTGTTGGTTTTATTGAACCTCTTTTGTAAGGAACAAACATTTGTAGCAAAAAGCTTGATTGCTGCATTTTTGGCATTTAATTCTTCAGTATTTGCAAGTAATACACTTTTTCAGCACCAAAATTCCCCTTGGTGGTGACCTTTGGTACTATTTTTTATTGCAGAAATCTCAATCCCATGGTCTGCTATGTACGCCCATGAAATTTGGCAGTGTTTCGTCCAATACTTCACTTGCTAGAGGGCTCTTAACACCTCACATTATTTTATAACCACCCTGTATATTAATACTACTTTATAGGTGTATTTAAATTCATTTTAATTGTACTTATGTCTTGGAATGTAAGTTGGATAATATGAAGGTTCTTTACAGAAGATTTGCAATGTGACTCTGACAATGCAAAATACTAAGCTTTCAATATTAAAAAAAAAAAATGTTTTGCAAGGTAAAAATTCTTTCACACATGTGGCTATAGGAGTAAGTCCTATACTCTGGTTTTATGTCAAAAAATATTTAAAAAAATTGTAAAACAAATCCCTAGGGGGAAAAAAGATCGGTTTTGATGATTTTTTTTTTGAAAATTTAAGGGGAGCATACCCCTATGAGTCTACCAACTTGCTCCAAATGTCCATGCTTTTGAACTTTGCACCACTCTAGCCCCTCAAAAGTGTGTTACTCCCTTCCCTTCCAAATGAAAATAATGGCTATTAAACTCTTGAAAACTGAAAAGAATGGGGGGGGGGGGTATGTGGCTCCATTTCCAAAAAGTGGGATGTGTCGGGGGACGGTGGTTATATTTGAGATTCAAGGGGTCATTTCACACAAGAGTTATTACAGAAGCATTATGAAGGGAAGGTAGTTTTTGCTGCACAGTGTAATTTATGTGCTCAGTCTTGTTTGCTTCAAATTTATGGGTCATGATGGTAAATTCATTTTAAAGCTATGTTTTGTAAACATTATTTTATGTGAATAGATAATTTTTTCTCTAGTTCTATTAGGTTGTGCAAGTTTCATTTTTAAAAGTGATATCAAATGCATTCCATATATTCTAATTGTTGATTATTGTAGTATTTTTATTATTTCTTTTACTCATGTTACTGAAAAGAAACTAAATTATGTAGATTTTATAAAATTTTTATTTGTCATTGTGGCTTTTTATATGGGTGAAGCATAATTTTTCATGTGATGGGATTAAACACGAAAGAAAAAGAAAGAGTCATATAACCTTGTTTTAATTATCATCCTAGTCGCAAATTATTTATGCTCTTTTCTTAATGAGCTTTTAACTCAGTTCTGGAATTATTAAGGGTATAATTTCATGAGATGATCTGGTTTGTATGTGCTCAAGAACTACAAATTATGTGCATCACAAATTTTAGAAAAAGGTTATTCCAAAAAAGTGATATTTCAAACATATATATCTAGTTGTACAGATTTACATGTAACTAAGAGTAAAAATGGTTCAAAACGAACATTTTTTTTCTTGCATATTTAAATGTTGAAATGGACAGGACAGCCCCTTACCAGATGCATGAATTATTTTTATACGCAAGCTTTTATGATTACATTATTTTTCAAATAAACTTCTCTGATTATTGTCAAAGGATTTATTTTACTTATGCCTAAAAATTACAAAAATAACTTTGTATTATAAATATTAACGATAATTCACAATACATTTTAAAACCTTGTTGTTTAGTTTTCTTATAAAAAATAGTGTTTCGTCATTTTTTTATTCCTTTTTACAAATTCTACCGGTTGAAAAAAATAAAATAATAAATAAACAAACAAATAAATAAACTGGATGCATGACTGGTCCGAAATTTTGTTTAGTAGTTATTGGGTGATTTTCAAATACATTGACACATTAAATTCGACACAAATTTTGAAAATTTTCTTGTTATAAACATTAAAACTTTCCTAAGGCTCAAATTCCTCACAATTTGTAGCTTTCTAACCAGGTGATTATTTGTGAGTTAATTTGATTAGATTTTAGAAATTCTAAAAAGTGCCTTGACAAGTCACCGTTTTTCTCATGAGTGTTACCTTCATAAAACATTCTGTAATTTCTTTACGAAAAATAAATAATCTAACAAATCTTGATTAAACTATCTTAAATACTCAGTAATAAGTCGAAAAGGTATACATATTTATTTATTTAAGAAATTTTAAGTATTTGTATAACTATTTTTCTCATAAGTGTTACTTTGTTTCCAAAATAAAGGGTAAAGCTTGCAATTAAAACATATTAAATTAAACATTGAATGTTTTCATCATGATTACCATGAATAGCTAAAAATTTTCAATATTAAAACCAATTTTTAAAGATTAAAGAAAAAGTTTATAAATACAAATGTTGAACTTTAGCTGTAGTAACAATCGTGAGAGACGGTAACACTCATGAGAGATGGACTCATAAAATAATTGATGGAAGAATTTTGGCTTTAATTCATCTAAAATATGTAGTTATTTGAATACCATATCTTAAGAATTAGAGTTTTTCCTTAACAACGCACACAAATTTCATTTTTGTGTCAGAGTTCACTCTTCAATTTTTAATAAATGTGATATCCGTGACAATACCCATAACTACGGATCTCCTCATTATTTGGGTCTCTTTTATCATAAGTGTAACTCCCTTCTCATGAATGTTACCTGTTCCAAGTAGCACTCATGAAATTTATAGAAGAATTCTTTGCTGGAATTAATATTATGGGTGTTTTTGAAAATTTAATTAGGTCTCTTGTTTCCTTAAAAAAATAAATTACTGCCTAATTGTTTATTTCTAAATACTACAAAATAAATGGGTAACACTCATGACAGTTGAATAAAATACCCTTCTCATTGAAGTGTACATTTCAATATACAACATATAAGGAGAAATATATCCATTTTTAGACTTACACATTCTAAGAGGAAACACATATGGCTTCCCTGACACTGTTGCTAACTACAATGAAGAAATATTTTGCACATAAAAAATATTCCCCGGGGTAACATTCATGAGTTGCACTTAAGGACACACGCTGCATTGGAATTTTAAAATGTTAGATGAGCAGTTCAGTAAAATCAATTCCAGCTGTGTTTAACTAACAAATATTACTTCTTTCTTTAATGCATGAAAAATGAAGAAGCCTTTTTAAAGCGTACAAAAAAGGTAAAGATTATGCGAACTTTCTTCTCAGGACAAGGATATTTCCATTACTAGCAAACTTAAGCAATAGAAAAGGCTTATAAATTTCCAATCATGGAAAAAAGTCACTGAAAGCAATGAATTTAATATAAAACAATGCCTCGCTACATGCTTATGCAATGCTGAAAAAATAATTTTATCAACATTAAATTGAACAGAAAAAGTTAGGACACCAAGCTGTCCGTCATTTTGAAAATCACCGTATTACAGATCCACGGACTAAAAAAGGTTGAGAAACGCTGGTCTGATGTATTTGAATCCAAAATGCAATAAATAAGTATTGTAAATTGCTGAAAAATGTAGTGGTTTTAAAACTTAGTAAATTGATTTATTTTGCAATTTTCAAAATTAATTTTTAAATTAATTTTGCAAATTCAATTTGGTACTTTAATAAACTTTAATTTTCAATTGAAGAACTTTTTTTTTGTACGCATACAATTATTCACATACCCTGTACCGATTTGGTTAGATATTTGTTACTCAAATTCTATGAATCATTAGAAAAGTGGGTCTTGATAGCTTCTGTAATCCAACTTTCCAGATCAACAGTGTCTTGAAATAGTGGTTGAAAAGCATTGTATCTCCCCTACGAGACATAAGAAAAATTTATTGCACTTTCAACAATATGATTCTCTTTTGTGTACATTGAAAAAACTACACTATATATGGAGTATACATGACCATTGTTACGCATGTAGTGCAAATCACATGTGCATCCTACATAGTCAATGTAGAATTTTAAGGAGCATTCCAGAATAGTTTTTTTTCCTTGTGTGTTTAGAAGTCTTATTTCTACATTTTTGTTTCTTTAATATCTTTGAATTGTTTGAAGCTAATACAATGATTGACAAATTTTTGTGACTTCAGAGTATAAATTTTAGAAGTGTTAAAGGTAGGTTGTAGAAAAGTATTGAAGTTTTCAGAAAATCATTTCTATGAATTGTTTTTAGTGAAAAATTTATAGTCTAATAAAAACTTGTTTACCATTTTAGCCAAGTAAAAGAGGTTCTACTAATTAATTTTACTGCAGGCAGTTGTGTCATTTTCATCTTCTTTCAATGCATTTTCTGGTTTTCTTACTTTAATTGTATTTTGAAATACTTGAAAATGATGTTGGAGAACCTGATGTGATGAACATAAATCATATAATTTTTATGAAGAGCTTTCAGAAATACATTATATATATATATATTTCACAATAAATATTATATATTTATGCGATGAATTTCATCATTATACATTTTCATTTGGATGTAGAGTTGCTGCTATAATTTTTTGTGCAATTTCATTGAACATTGTATTTTGTGCTTGAATGTATATCTTATTTCAAAACTTTCTGAGATTTTATATATACATACAAAGTGTCTCAGTTAAATATTTCAGAACTCAAACGATGGGAAGGATGCATCCTGACGACTCGAAATCATACAGCAATGTGGGGTTGGAAATGCTTTCCCAACTCGACAAATTTTTAAAATGCCTGGCCTCGACAAATTTCAGTTTCCTGCGGCAAAAATGTGAGGTTTGCATTGTAGCTGGTTGAAAAAACTTCAAACACTTACTTAGGTCCATGTACCTTTTGCTTTTTCGCAAGGATTATTAGAAACATTTTTCACTAAGTGTATCTTTTCTTTATGGTGCTTTTGTGTACATCACAGCTTCAGAAAAGCATTTCTGACCCTGCATTGCTGTATGATTTCAAGTTGTCAGAATGTAGCCTACCCCTTTTAGTAGTTCTGAAACATTTAACTGAGTCACCCTGTGTATACATAGGCTGTTCAATAAGTAATAAGACTTATTTTATTGTCGTGAAACCACTCATCGGAATGTTAACTTCTGTCCCTTGAAAAATGTCTGTTGTCTGTATCAACAAAAGCTACCGGTAGTTGATGCATACAGACTCATGTTCCTGAGTATCATGTGATTGAATTGAAGCCTGTTGGCGAATACCTTCAAGACGCAACCAGTTGTCAAAATGGAAGTGTCGTTGAAACAAAGTTATGCGATTAAAGTTTGTTTTCGTCTGCAACAATCAGCATCGGAGATCTTTGATAAGATACATGAAGTTTTCAGCAATGAAGCAATGTTTAGAGTCAGTCCTTTTTGCCGCCACAAAGCTTTTAAGGAAGGAAGGCAGGCAAAATATGGAAGATATTGAACTTGAGGGACTATGTTCAACGTCCATCATAGAGACAATGATTAACACTGCTGCCATTACCATCAAGGGGAATTGCAGAATTATTTTACAACAGTGATTTCTGGCTGTTTCCTTAACTTAAGAAACAAATTATGAGGCAAACATTTTGCATTTTTAAGGTATTACAACCTTAACGTTCTCAAGTTTTTAAGAAGTGGATCGAACGTTGGAATAAATGCATTCAGTCCCGCAGAAGTTATTCTTAAAAAAAAACCCATGTAACTTATGAGGATTAAAGTTTTCTGTATAGTTTATACATTTAGTCTTATTACTTATTGGAACAACCCTCGTATTTATATATATAATATATGCATACATGCAAGCATACTTTTGTGTACCTCTAAATTGTCAGACGAATCATTAAATTTACTGGATTGATTTGTTTCATTTTCATCTCAGTGTTGTGAACTGCTGTGTTTTCAAAGTTAAAAGTTTTTAATGAAGACTGCATTCACATATTTTATATTGACAAAAAATTCTCTCTTATATGTGCATAAAAATGAATTTTTAAAAAACTGCTTTGCCACAAGTACATTACTTTCAGCAAAACCTGTAATATCAGTATACTGCTGTGCTAAGCACAAAAGTTGCATCTGTACTTTTTATCAAAATTGAGTTTCGATCACCAAGTGGTTCATTGTCACATATGTCACCTACGATCTAAACACAATATTTTGTAGCCATTTGTCAATGGGAAATATTTTTTAAAAAATTCTGAAAACGTTGCATCTGAATCAAATACATGGAGGCGTAAAACTTTAAACAGCAATTTCTCACTTTTAACTCGACCGCAGATATGACTTATGTGCTTAGTACGGCAGTTTAAGTGTTACCTTTTTGTTTGATTTCATCTGGCTTCAATAGCATTATTTTGTGGAATTTCCAATTAATCACCAAATGTATTTTCATGTGCAAACTTCAGTATTTTTGTAAGCATAAACAACTGCATATTTTTTTTACAAACTATTTTGCAACAATAAATGATTTTAATTTACTTCTAGTCTTCTTTTCAGTTAAACATACAGGAATGCCTAACTCAAAACTGTTCCTCTAAAATGAATCATCATTAATGGAAACATTACTTCTGTAGGAAAAAAGTAATTAGAGTTTCCACTAAATTTTGTTTAGGCAATAATATTTGTATGCTTATCTAAAATTAATAAAAAACAAAAAAAGTATCAAAAGTGAAAGCAATCAAATGTTTTGTGTCTTAAAGTTTAAAAAAGAAAACAGTATTATTTTTTAATCAGGCAAAAATCAATGATTTTTTTTTTTCTTTTTGCTCCACTTGTTTATTATTATTATTATTATTTTCATTGTGCATTATGTGGTAACAAAGAATCATTTCAAATCTTCCCTTTGTTTCAATGCTATATTTTCATTTAGGCCAGTTTCTTCAATAGTTTCATCATTTTTTAGTGGCATTGAATCATTCTTGAATGTTTTCCAATGTGCAGCTTTTTTCTGTTTGCACATGTTCTTACATCTCACTTAGTTCAGAAACTCATTCTTCTTTTATGCTGATGATAGAGTTTTCATCTAAAGGCTGATGGATTGTTTGAATACTTTCCATATTAGCCTCATCCAGTAAGTTCTGCTTATATCATGTCTGGGGTTTTGAACTTCTGCTGATCTTGTATCTATTATTGGATCAAAGCAGCAAAATCATCATATAAGAAAATGCTGTAGGTAGACATTTTCTTATATGATGGAGGTAGAACATATTTGCCAGTGGCGTACCCAGGGGGTGGGCTGATAGGGCTACAGCCCCCCCCCCCCCCCGAAATTTTCAAAATTAATTATAAAAATTATAATAAAGAACAAGTTTTTTTTTTTATGATGTATTTTTGAAATCTTACATTCGTATTGATATCAGAAAAGCGATACATGAACTTTTCTTAGCTACAGTTCATAAGTATCCCTCCCCAGCTCAAAGACTTTCGAGCTCAGCCCCCCCCCCCCCGAACTGATTTGTCTGCGTACGCCGCTGATATTTGCATGTAAGTTTTATGTTATTTTTAATCAGTATTTTGGTACCTAATCTTTCCAATCTTACATAATAAATAGCAAATCAGTTCTATACACACTATAGACATAGCTAGCACTTAATAGGAATTTTTCCCGTTTTATTTAATTTTAAATACCCTGATTTCTTGATAAATTTTTGTTTTTGTTTGAACTACTGGTGCGACTTTTCATTACAATATTTTAAAATATATTTCTCTTTTTTAAACCTGTATGCAATCCGAAACACCTTTCGTCGTCGCATATATTTTCTGTATTTTGCTATTATTTTCGCTACGATATTTTAATTTAAAAAATCGAAATAAAAAATTAGTTGTTGGTTCGCAAGAAGATAACAAAGCTAAGGAAGGCGTAGCGCCCCTGAATTTAGTAGAGCCACGTACTTGATCGAAATCTGAATGTATGAAAGTTTGACTGATAATCATGAAGCAGTTTTTATCACTAAATTTTATATGTAAAATTTATATATTTTTTATATGTAGCAAATTCGTATGCGCAATAGGTCAAATACTAATGAGCAAAATTGTTAAGTAAATCTAAAAGGGAGGTGGGGGGAGGGGGATGGAAAAATTTAAAGTGGTTCTAGTCGAAATCTAATTGACGAAACATTCCAAATGTATGAGTAAAACCCCAAAAGTAGTTCAAATTTTTTTGCCTCTGATGACTAGATGAGTAAAAGAACATATACAGTGGTGTGGAGTTAGTTAAAGCAGTGGCTGTTCTCAATCTTACTTAGTTAGAAGGTTCGTACCATTTCTAAAAGACGCAAGAAGCTCCCCCACCCCCTCCAGCACCGATGTAAAGGTCAGGTAGGTATACATATGTTTCGAGTTTGCACTGTAATGAAAAAATTTAATTTTTAATTTACTTGATTTTTTTTTTTTTTTTGTGAGAAAAGCTAAATTAAAATAAAGAGAGAGAGAAGATGAAGTTTTAAGCGGTAAAAGTGCAGGAAAGACGTTTAAATGTTTTTTTTCTGTATATTTTTTTTTATGGTGCGGGGTCCGTAGTATTTGCTACTTCTGCTCTATGGCTAATCCAGCCCTGTGTATACTTTTGTGTAACACAATCGATGCTATTTAAAAGTAATTGATTAATAATTAAAATATTTCTCTGTAATACAAAAGTTTCACTTCCATCGTGTGTCTTTACGGCACCGTTTGTTTTTCTTTTAAACATTCAACTACATTTCAGACAAAACAGTTACAAACATTAAGTTTATTGAAAAAGGGTGGGGGGGGGGGTATAAATGGAAGAAAAAAAGATAGTTATCACTGCTCACTCTTGTTCCAGAGGATAACATTTTCTTTAAATTGATTTTTAATGTTACTTTAGAAATAAATCAGTTTGGGGGCAGAAACCAGAAAAGTTTTATGCCTCCAAAAAGTGTTATTTAATTTTGGCATTTCCCTTCTTCAAGCATACAACGATATGGTCACGTGTCACTAAGACTGTGCTCGGAAACACTTCATCGGCCGCAACGCATGATTGGTCAGGTTGCGATTATAACATCACTGGAATTTGGTGATGCCGGTAGAACAGTTGCGTTTCCGAACACTCGCGGTTCTAGTTCAGCAGCAGACAACACTCCAATCAAAGAGAGTGTAAAACTTGAAACCCGATCGGATTGGCCAACAAATACCATGTGATCTAGCCAACCACGTCGAGACCGTGCTGCGAGCGGTTTGCAACCGTGTCACCCTTTTGAGAGCGACCGCAGTGTTTCCGAACGCTAGTAGGTGACGTCACCGGCGCCACTGCAAGCGTTTTTGAACGCTTGTGGTGGCACCGGTACCACCGTTCCTTGTTACTGAATGTATCCAAAGGATTGTTTACCTCTCCTACCACGTCTTGTGAAATAAACTATAAGGCTCAATGCCCTAATATCGTCCCCGTTCATTGTATGCTCATTCCTAAGTGGAGTCATCTGTCACGTAGATGCAAGAAACGAAAGGTATAATGAATCGGCAGTGAAAGTTTCGTTCACCAAGACATACATCTGTTAACGTTGGATTTCTTACTTCTAGAAGAGGTGAGTTTTTAATATGTCTTTTTAGACCGTTTTTTGTGTACTGTATGTCATAATACCTTATTTATCGCATGCATTCTATGCTGGTAAGATGCTAATAGTTGCAAATACTGAATCTTTGGACTGTAGTTCTTTGTACCTTTATTCGTTTTGATTTATAAGTAAAGAATAGTTTTATTGGATTTTTTGAGGGAAACGAAATTTGAACACCTTTTATGTATTCTTTTTACAGGAAACCATCCATAGTTAACTTTTGAAACAGATTTTACATTTTGAAACATATTTCAAAACATTTTTGTCATCAGTTTTGTTATGTTTAAATGTTTGAGTATAATTAGTGAATTTAACATCTAAAGCTGGAAGATTTACTCTGGAAATTATAGCTTCCAAGGGCCTGAGAGACGAAATTAGGCCTCTTTATTGTACATTCAAAGAGGGATATGGACAGTATTATTTTGAAATGGAAATGCCCTGCTATTTATTATATAATCTTTTCCCCCATTTAATTGGGACCACTATGAAGAACAGGCTAACATGTCCCACATTTTAGCTCCAATGATGTTTTGGGTTTCAGTTCCCATCTTGTTTTTCGTTGAAAAACTGTTGTTGGTCTCTTCTTGGTGCGTCGTTAAAGTAAGTTCCGAAACATAATGAAAAGCAATTTTAGGCAAATGAAACGGAGAGGGGTGGGAGAAGGACAGGTTCATCACTTTGGCATCAGAGGGGATCATTATGGATATTTCGGGTGTCTGTACGTTCCTAGGCACATCCACGTGTGGTCGGGTTGAAAAAAAAACTCAACATTCATTTGGGGGTGAGCAAAATGGAAATTAAGGCCGATTTTTGGGTGAAATTTTTTTCGCGAATACAGTACTTCCTTTTTTGTAAAAGGAAGTAAAAATAGGAGAGATATAGTGTACGATAATCATATAAGATGTGGTTAAACTTTGCCCGTTGCAGTAAACCGTAAATATCAATCTTATCTGTGATATAACTCTTAATAGTAAATACGAACTAAACTTGGAATGGTTTTGGGATATGCAAAGGCATCAAATTTTTAAGGGGAATTTTTATCAGATTTTTTCCTTGTCTTGGAATTTGCAAAAATATTAATGCTATCATTGTATTCTGGATTCTGAGTGAAATCATTATTTATTTTTAACTAGCATGATAAATTAAGGGGATTTTGGGCCTCATGAAATCTAAGAGGAGGGGTCTGTGCCCCGCATGCCCCTGCGGTAATCAGGCTCTGAATGTAATAATGATTTGGTGTGTGTATTTTGTTGTTTTTTCTTCTAAAAATTCATATTGTTTTCATCCTTTGCCCCCTCCCTTTCTCCCCCAGGAAAATTCAGAAGTGACAGGCCTGGGAGAGTCACTTTTTCATGGTGTATGGGGAGAAAGCAATTTTTGTTCGGAGTTTTTGAAACACTTTTCCGCTGTATTTCCTTGCGATGGTAAACTAACTAAACAGGAGTAACTTTCTCTTTTCAATGATCCCAAAGAAGAAACAGGCACTTTCAAAATCAGGTGCCAAGTTACTATGGAGCCGTACCCATTGATAAGCATAAAAATTAAAGCAACCGTCTATTAATGATTTTTTTAGAAATTTCTTGATTTTTTTGGTAGTTCGAATATTTTCAATTTTTGAGGCAGGTGCTTCCTCTTACCCCCCGCTTAGATTCGCCTATGTAATGCAAAAATAAATCAAAATATTCTCCTTTAATCAACACTTAAAATTTTCTTTTTCTAGTTTTAAACCGAAAAATATTAGAGCCCAATATGGGACCAAAATGAGGAAATTGGCTAATCAACTATATCGTTCCTTTTAGGTAGTTATTATATTTATCATGTATGTCGTTCATTGTATAGTGGTGTATTTCTCTCTTTTGATGCGTATTTGTTTGCTAAATGGTATCACGTTTAGTTATATCTTTTAAAGTAGGTTGTTTCACTTTATGGCGAAGCTACTCACTTTTCAAGAGATAAATATCTAATGACAAATAGTAGCTAAAAGCTTGTTTTTTACTTCCTTTAACAAAAAAGGAAGTATTGTATTCGCGAAAAAAACTTTCAATCAAAAATCGGCCTTAATTTCCATTTTGCTCACCCCCAAATGAATGTTGAGTGTTTTTTTCGAACCGACCACACGTACAAATGTACCTAAAAACGTATGGACACCCGAAATATCCATTTTGACGTTTCCCGAGTTAATTACAACGAGTTTTCTCGTGACGTCTGTATGTACGTATGTATGTGCGTACGTGTGTATGTATGTCGCATAACTCAAGAACGGTATGTCCTAGGAAGTTGAAATTTGGTACGTAGACTCCTAGTAGGGTCTAGTTGTTCACCTCCCTTTTTGGTTGCATTCGGGTGTTTCTAAAGGGGTCTTTTGCTCTTTTTTGGGTGGAAAACATTGTTAATTTCGATGCAAACTCAAGTGGTGTTATAATTTGGCGGACACTTGGCGATATATCACCTGTCTTTTGGTCGCCAAGTTTTGTCGCCAACTTGGCGACAAATTTGGAGATTATTTTTTTTTTTTAAATCTGGTTTCAATTTGGCCATTGTTGGTGATATTTAGAGTGTAAACTATTGAATCACATTAAAACTGCCAATAATGAGAAAATGGCATTATATTGGAGTAAAAGGAAGTCACATGATGCACACATCAGCTCGTTTTCCTAAAAAAACTGTGCAAAGAGTTTCATATAAAGAATTAGTAAAATCCTTTACAGGGAGATACTCCACTTTTACAATGAATGACACATATACATAGCGGTGGTCACAATTATAAGGACTACAGAAAATTTCCCAGAAAAAAAAAATCTGAAATAATTCAGGGAAGTTAATACACAAAATACCTTTTTATGCTAGAAATCATTGTGGAATGAAGAACACTTAAAAATACATAATTTAAAAGTTTTTCCCGTGATTAATAAAAAAGTATCATTGCTAAAACTGCAAAATTATAAGTACAACGAGTAGTTTGCCCTGAAAAACCCTAGCATTAAAATAATATCCCCCTTATTTCGCAATCACTTTTATCAGTCTTGATGTCATGGAAGTTAAGAACGTTCTTGGAAATTTTTCCTGCCTTTTTCGATGGAGAAAATTAGTTCTTGCTTGTTTCGATTTTGAATAACATTTTTCCATACTTCGGTTGCCAGAATGACTTACAAAGTTTCCATTAAACTTAGATCAAACCTTTTGTCCGGTCAATAAAGCAATTTCACGAATTAAACATCATGCAATGATTTTGAGGTTTGAGAAACATGAAATTAGACACTATCCCGCTGGAGCAAATAGTTTAAACTCGTAAGTAACGGCGTTTTTGTTTAAAAAAAAAAAATGCTCAGTACATCAACTCTCAGAAATCATTCTGCCCTGCACAAAAAGTATTCGTATATAGCTTCCATTCTTTGCGAAACTACTTTAGGCCATTACTGAGCCGCATCCAAATGTACGTTTTGAGATTTTTTTTCTTTCATAGATATCGTACCACAAGTAGCCAAGACCATGTAGTCCATCCTAGTTAAACTTTTTCTCATCAGAAAAGATTACACTAACAAACTTTTTAACCACAACAACGCATTTTTGGCACTCAACTCTTGGTTTCTTAAGAACTTTTTCAAGAGTCGGTCAGGACATTAGTTTCACATCATATAACTTTTTCTCTTTTTGTAAAACCACTGAACAGTTCGAGAGCTCCATCGTTTCTTGAATTCCCATCTTATATCTCTTAATGTTTGTTTTTTGGAGTAAGCTCGTCTCTTATTATCATATGTTTCACACCTACAGAAACAGATTTTCTACTTGTTCGTCTTTGTGGTTCTTATTTGACGGGATTTTTGTGAAAACTTTAAATACCGATCTCTATCTATTCAGATTTGTTATTATTTGACGTATAATAAGACGTCAAGTTTCCACAACACTTTCCTTTTCTTAAATTTTTTAAGTTTAGTAATAGCATGATTACTAACAGCATGACTAAAAATTGAATATGACATCCCCAATCGCTTACTAAGCATTTATATCGTTATTTATAGTGCAGCGTGGAGAGCAAAAAACAAGCATATTTTACTTTTTAAAACACACAAATCTAATTGTCTTTATAATTTTATCCATATAACAAGGATGTCTAAATTCAAACTTCATTCTATAAATACAAAATTCCTATGCATTTCCAATTAAACTAATGAAGAAATTTCTTTTACTATTTGTTTCCAGTCATAAAATTTGCATAACTATCCGAATAAGTGAAGCCAAGATTTGGGTACTTTTCTTTTGTCCTTATAATTTTAGCTACCACTGTACCGTAAACGCGGGCTTCTTTGGCTCTAAGGTCCTTCTTTAGCTCTAGTTAGTTCTACAATGATTTTAAATGGGGAAAAACCACTTTGGGCCAAAGTAACCCTAACGTAAGGGTAACATTGACCCAAATTAAAAACAATTAAAAAGGGTAATAATATTTTGAAACAAAGTGATCAATGTTTAAAATTAAATTAAGATAACTCTACATGAAATACACCGCCTGCTCAGTCATTCCAGCCGATGACTGCAGTTTCGTGCTTATTAGCACTCATCAGCCCGGCATAGGAAGTGACTAAGCTGGAGGTGGAAAACCTCTTAAGGAAGCCAAGAGTGCCAAACACAAACTGGTAGCTAATATAGAATTAGTAGACAAGTGACCGAAGCAATGGTTCGGTTCAACTCAAAGATTGAAGGCAAGGCATGGTATATTCAGTAAGTTACCGGCACTATTGCCAGGGCTAAGGGTCTGGTCTGCTAATTCTATATTAGTTACTAGTTTGTTTGGCACTCTTGGCTTCCTTAAGAGGTTTTCCACCTCCAGCTCAGTTACTTCGTATGCCGGGCTGATGAGTGCTAATAAGCACGAAACTGCAGTCCTCGGCTGGAAAGACTGAGCTGGCGGTGTATTTCATGTATTTCTGCCTTAGCCCTGGTTATAGGGTGGTAACTTACTGAATATAAGATAACTCTAGCTATGTAAAACAGGTTTCCACAGCTTGGAAGTATGAATAGTTACAAAATTATTTTGAATAAGATGATAAAAGTTACAAAATGTTTGCCTAAGTAACCTACGTCTACAGTACTTAAAGAAAAGCATAACTCACCGAGATTTTGTAAACACAAGATACTTTTCGAAGCAATAAATGGAAAGAATGAGTTTACTTTATATATTTTATTCTGTAATAATTCAACAAAATAAGACAACATTTTATTAAAAAATCTCATAAATTGACTATTATAGATATCGATTCGATAAAAAATGTTGTAACTTTTCAATGAAATTAACTTTACTCAGAATCACTGCTTTGAATAAATTATGATGTCATCCTATTAACAGCAATTTGTACCTTATTTCAGTTATATATTAGATAATTTTTGAACGTTAAGTATAAAATTCTTAAGAAAAGAAAGATATATTAAGTCCATGGAAACATATTAAACTAAACTTGAAAAAACGAAATCTTACTTTACTTGGTAGTAAGAGTTACATTTTTCGTTAAATAATTATATTGATATTTTTTTCAGAACTAATGCCAATTGACAACTTAAATGATCTTAAAAAATCTCGTAAAAAAAGTGAGAACTCTACGCAATGTTTTTCATTTCTTTTTTATCATTGTAACATATTTCCTAAACTCTCAAAACGATTTTTTAAAACCAACGTTTGTCCAAATTACAGGTGTAGATAAATTGTAAATGATAAAGAAAGAAATGAAAGTAAAACACTTACTTCATTAAAATATTTCCTCAAAAAGTTAAAAAAAAAGTTGCATTATTTTAAATTTTACTATGCATTTAAATGATTTGTATATTCAAACGTTTGATATAATTCTAATTATCGTTAATAATAATGTATCGTCAACATCATAAAATTTTTAGAGCATAGCGGTTTTGGTCATTTTATTTCAAAAATTAGTCTTTACAGCATCCCTATTTTCGATTATTATTATTTTTCTAGCAAAATGGAGGCTTACCTCATTATTGTTATACAAAGCTCAACAGCTAAAAAGAAAACGCAAAACAGAAGTACGATAAAATGAATTTCAAAGCTTGTTTGCTTTGTGATCAACAAGTAAAAGCTTGAGAATGTAAGTAAAATATAGCCACGACGGCTGAAAACTTCATTGTTTGGTCATTTAATCGGCACCTCATTCGTATCACATTGATTTATCGAAAAATACAATCTGCTTTCCTTTTATTTTTTTACTTGCACCAGTCTCTATATCATTGTTTAAATAATCTTGAGAAGGAGCACGTAGGGGGATTAAGTCTCACTTGCTAAGTTTGACTCAGATATTTACATCATATATATCCTGTCTCATTCCATACTTTATATAAATATTTAAAAGAGCTAGTTACATGATGCTAATATTGTGAATAATTATTCCACGTTTTCACTTGTCTAGGACTCCAAGAACGAGGAAACGATTTTCTACCGTGTTTGCTAAGTCTTTTTTTACTTTCCGAAATATATATTGAACGTCTAAGCGTAGGCATTAATATACGACACGATATCTCCGGGGCATCGTATCAAATAACGTAAGTAGCTGCAAAGTATACAGTAAACCCTGTAAAGTTGACCACCTGCCTAAGTTGACCGCTTTTTTCAGGTACAGAATTAGTCCTATGTCATATAAATCAACTTCTATAAGCTGACCACCTGTTTAAGTTGACCACTAAAGTAGTGCGTCGCAAATGGTCAACTTACACAGGTTTCACCGTATTAAAGAATCGCAACAGAACTTCTTATAAAGCTAAGTGTCTATATCATTCTTTGCGCCAAAGGTATATTAAATGTAGTGAAATGCATTTAAGCAAAATAAGGCCCTTGGTTTAGTTATACAATTCGCTTCAGATATCTCTGAATTTTTTACCAGAAAAAGTTTAATTCCTTGAAACTTCAAGGGAACTTTATGCTGTGCTTACTTTGCCACTTTTCCTGAAAGACGTGCACTCGAACCATAGTGCTGAGATGCACCTGTATTCTTCAGCTGTCGTAATCACAAAACCTCCTCTAGAATCTCAACTACTGTCGAATGCTATTTTTCTATGCTTGAAACAGTGATCAAATAATGTTTGATTCAGAAGACTTTTAGATTTATGTATATATAACTGTTGTAAATACTCTTCGTACGAATATGGATATCGTAGTAAAGGGAATGAATCTATTTCAAAGTCTTGTTAAAAAGGTCATCATTGAGACGAAATTATCACATTCATATCGAAAAGACGAAAACATGCTGGTTCTGTTATATGTAGTTTATGATATATTAAAATCTTCATCAAAAAAATTGCCTCTTTTATTATCGTTATGGTTACTTTGATTGTTATAATTAAATTTAACTCTTTCTTTAAACGTACATGTATTTCACGAAATTAATAACATATTTTTTTTTTTTCCAGAAACAGATTTTAAATTGAAAAAGGCTCTCCTAATATTTTTACTTAGACATGTGAATATGTGTGCTTTATTTAACCAGATTGCTGTGCTCCATTGAAAATTAGTGATGAATTTCTAGTTCTTAGAAATTTATCTGAAAATGGTAAATTTTGTGTGCAGTAATTTGGAAGTTGTAATATAAATGTTTGATGTGCGTGCTTGTTTGGTAAAATTGAATTTGATACTTATAACGTGTTGCTCTAAGGAGATGAAAGAAAAATAGTGTGTATGTGATGTATGTGAGCCGATATAAGGCCACCAGCTTGTTTCGCCATTTCGATCCACGTTACATAAGAAGCTCACAAACAATCTAAGCATAATGGAATTTGCTTGTGCTACTGCAAAAGTCAAGTCTGTGCTGATTATGTCTTCAGTATATCAATATTTTGAAAGCTTGCTCATGATATGATAACCTTTTTGTGTTCGGCCTTCAAATCGAAGAGCAATGATCTCTTATGCAGTGTTCCAAAACTGCATAAGAGCCTTTAATCTTTTGATTTGCTGTTTCGGAACAGAAAATGAAACATAAAATAGCAGTGAATGTATGCTCAGTTCTCCGTAGACAGTGCACGGGATGTCAAAGGCGGTGGTGCAGCAGTCCGATTGCTACATCCTAGATTAACTGATGTCCAATTCCCCCCTCGATTTGCTAGGGATGCAGCATCATCCGGATGGAGAAAAACATGACGACTGCTAGGTTGCTGAGCTTGTTGCTGCGTTTGGGATCCGCTTTGCTGGCGATTTTCTGCAGCAGCTATGGCCGGAAGCGATGATAAGGCCTTTGTCAAAACATCTGGAAGGGCTTCTAATTGTTCTTGTATAACTGTTAAACGTTCTTCGAGAGATACAACTCTCTCTTCTAGTATTTCATGCTTTTGACTCATTTCAGATACCATCTCATACACAGAATTCTGCGTCTGAAATAAAAGTAATACACAATGTTTAGCATTTAATGCAGTACAAGTCAAATTTATTCTACACATATGCAAACACGGAAATATATTCCAAAAGGAATGTATATGACATCCTCAATATTATTATACAAATAAATATTTGAAAAAAAAAAAAAATGGATGAGTGATTTAATTAAATGATTAAGAATGTGTCGTAAGCGTGTATGACGCTATTACAAACTCATTATTTGAGATAAGAGACTCCTTATCTGTTAAAATTTGAACGTAAAGTGCTTAAAAAAGACAACTAATGTTTTTTGTTACATATATCAGACGTAAGGTCAACTAGTGATAAAATTGCTTTCACACAAGGACTATTTCTATCATAAAACATCATTTAGAAGCAAGAAGGACCTGCCTGTGAGTTGTATGATCCATAGTGTATTTACAGGGAAAGGACAACTGTTTCTCGCAGTATTTGAATTCTGTCTCTTACTTTTCAGTTTATTACTGATAATTTATTATACAGAGTGATTCTAAAATCATGGATCAAACTTTGAGGCACTTTACAGGAGAAGAAGTAATAGTCTAAGAACATATCGCACCCTGGCAAGGACTCATAACTCAAGGACATCAATGTCCTCAATAGTCCTCAATAACCTCAAGGACATAACTCAAAATTTGAGAAAAACGTACTAGCTCCTGATTTAAAATCTAAATTTAATGCCCTTTTTTTTCCACAAAACTCGCAGGAAGTTAGCTTCCATACATTCGTTAATTTCGTAAAAACGAAATTAACAATACTGAAACACCATTAAACTTTCATAATTTAGAAGAAATTTTCGAACTTTATGTTTGCATTATTAATTTAGACAAGAAACACTAACCAGTAAACATTACATCAAAATATTTTTTACATGCTGTAATATTTGAGAAGAAATCGATAAAATCTATTGCGTAAAGTTTTGATTTTCTCAAATTCTGCTTTTTTTTTGAGTAGCGTAAGTACGCCATTAGTTGGCCAGTCTACAGTAGTCGGCCGCGAGGACATAAAACTGCTTTTAAATAGTATATATATAGTTCAAAACCGGATATAACGCCTCCCCACATTTATTTACCTATCTCCAATTATCATCCAATAACAGTTAAGTTGTGGGTACTTTTTCTTAAGTAGTAACGAGTCATTTTATTTTAAACTAGCCGCCTTCGGCGACCAGCTGGTCCGCCTTTTTACGCAATTCGCCTTTTGCGCCAGGGTTGCCGTCTTCGGCGGCTGCTTACACAATTTAGCGACGGTATTAATCAATGTTTTTCTTTATATATCAATATTATCATTCGCCTTTTTACGCCAAGGTTGATCGGCGGCTGCTTAAATAAATTTTGTGTTGAATAAAGTATTTTCTAGATCTACCTCCCGTTATGTCGTTTGGCATATTTTTAAGGGGGGGGGAGGGGAGGCACAAAGGGCATCATACTCTTCATGCAAATTTTGTCGGAAAATAACAAAAAGCATTTCCACTTTTATGTGAAACATTGTTTTTTCAAAGTCATGGTGTGTTTGTGTGTGGGTTGGGGGAGGTGGGTGTGGGGTGGGGGCTATTGATCCCCCGTTGAAGTTCCTCTATTTCTTACTGTCCATCTACTGTATCCACCTCTATATTTGTCCACCTTTCGTTCTCTCTAACTATCTATCTATACGATCCATGCATATCTATCTCTGATAGTAATTAACAATCCTTTCTATGTAAAAAAAAAAAAAAAAATTTTGCCCACTTCATATCATCTCTCTATTTATCAAACATAACCACCAATCCCTACAAAAATCATGCAAAAAACCGCGGGCTTTATTTATTTACTTAAAATTACACGCAAAAAAAAGGCTCTATGTTCCTTGTAGTGTGTAAAAAGCAGCGCTTGCAAAAGATAAAAAAAAAAATCACCGCTTTTATTTAATTAAAATGCGCAAAAATATTTGACCAAAAATAAATATAGCAAACAGTCCAGAAAAAAAAAAAAAAAAAAAAAAAAAAAAAAGTTGGAAAAATAAAGATATGAAATCTCTGAACGTTTAAAAAAAAAAAAAAAAAGTGAAGAGAAAGCAAACGATTTCAGTTAGGTCATGTGATGAGGAAGTGCGGAACTCAGCCGGCAATGCTTACAGATCGCGTCGTGTTCTGCATTTAAAAAATTGTAAAAAAAAAACTTTTGGGTATTTTTAAAAACTTTTTTCTTCTGAAGGGGGCGAAATGTTTTTACTATTACCAACTAAAATTTTGGAATTGAGAGCTCAATACTTTTTGGCGGATGGGTTTCGAAAAAAACTAAACCCAGAAAAAAATGCGAAATAATAGTTTTTTCAAAAATTTATAAAAAATACAAAAATTGCTCTATCTTCAAAATTTTTTCATTCATCATATTTAAAATTAAATTTCCTACACTATAGTACAAAAAATATTTGTGTGGTGCGATTGGTTCGGGGTCTGTGAGGTAAAAAGTACTAAAAAGTGCAAAAAAACGCATAAAACATTAAATAACTTTTTTTCTAATAAAAATATCAAAAATCGAAGCCCGAGGTGGACAACTTCAGCAAAAACTGCACCTGTATACCAAATTTCATCTTTCTAGGCCTTACCGTTTTCCCGGGATGCTCGCCACACACACACATACACACACACACAAACATCTTATTTTATTATATGTATAGAAGATGATGTGCTCGGCATCCTAGTTTGCGATTCTGCTTATTTATTATTTTTTTTTTGTTGAAAAAACATATCTTCTTTAAATGTTAAGTACCCTTCTTTTTTTTCATTTTACTGTAAATTTGATTATACTTTTGTTTTAATGGAGTGTATAACATAATGTTTCAATGAAAAATCAAACTCTTTTTTAGACTCAATCGTTTTTAAAGGGGTGGCCGACCACTGGTTATGGAATTATCTTGCACTTCCAGTAGTCGGCCATGGCAGTTCGACCACTGGTTTTATGCTGTTTGTTTGATCTACCCCAAGAGTCGGCCACGTTCTTAATATGGATTTTCTAACGTTCATCAAACAGTAATTAAAATACAGCGACAACTTAGCTGTGTTGAGTAAAAATTCCCTTTCTAAAGTTATTCTCAAGAAAATGTTTAAATTTTCTGCCTGAACTTTTTTCGACAAAAAGGGTCATTTCGTCATTTTATTGCTTTTAATGTTGATTGTAATTTAGAATTCTCGAAAACAGGTGTTGTAAATTCAATCCATCGTTGCGTTTAGAATAAAAGTTATAATATTTAACATGTCATTACCAAATGTTGATTTATCGTTTTTCTTATCAAACCATCTTACGTTGATGAAATTGGGGAAAAAAAAATGATTTGATTTCAATTAGTATTCATTCGGCAGTTAATAAACATTATAATTGCAAGGAATTAAGATGTGATACTTCAATAGTTACGTTAGTTGAAGTTAGTTCAATTCTTTCTATTGCGTAATATGTTAATTCACCAAAAGTTCAAGAAGCCTGTAATTCAAAAAGGCTATTAATTTCAAATGTTGGTGCTAGTTCTTATTTCTGCGCCTAAAACCACATATTTTATTCCTTAGGTTTAGGAAATAAAAATTTATTTTTTGTTTATATAAAATAATGCTGACTTTGCTTCAAAATTGCATTGCGTAACTACCAATTCCATTTTTGTTTATTCATTGTTTACTAATATTCTTCTTGAAAGCTGTAAGATTATCTGCATACCCGCCCCCCATTTCTGAATTTCAATTTACCTACATATAGACCGGTCACTTGGGCAATCAGGGGCTAGGGGCAATCGACCTCTCTGGATTTTCAAAACATAATGCAATTATGAATTTTTGCTTGTATCTTTATGCCTTTTTCCTATAAACTATAAAACGCTTTGAATTCATACCCTTTGCTCCTCCCCTTCCCCCCCCCCCCTCCTCGAAAACTTGGAAAATACGGACCTGCCAACATAATTAATTCATCTTACTCCAGTTCGTTCACAACTTAAGTACCTTTTTTTATGATAAATTTCGTTTTAGATATGTCTTTAATTGCAAATCTTATAGATGTTTTTCCAACACATTTTTTCTTGCTTTGTTTTGAGGTGAAATTGTTTCCAAAACTGCAATTTTAATTTTATGCTCCGAATGTTGAAGTTTCGTTCTAATGGACATGAACCCGTCAAATGTCACTCATATCGATCATTAATTCACTCTTTATCCATCATGAATTCTATAAAGTATTTTATTCAGTCTTTATATTAGCACAAACTGTTAATACAGAAACCTTTTTGCGCTAGGGGAGGGGGGAGGGGGGAGAATCCAATTTCTCATGCTTTGGAAGTTTTCTAAATTCCTTTGATGTCTTTTCAGCCATAAGCTCATTGCTTTTTTGCATTGAAAAAGGCGTTCATTGTAACGCCGAAACACGTGTCTGAAAGTAATCTGCAATTTGTGCTTTTTTGACGTTGTTATTTCTTACTTTATCTATCAAGTAATTTTTATTTTCTTGAATTTTTGATGAATTTATGCTACAGTAGGTTGATAAAATAGCAAATTATCATTGTAAACATGAAAGAGTGAACCATCTGATCAAAAAATCCATTAGTCAATAATAAAGCATATTTTTATTGTATAAATAAAAAGAAAAATCTAAATGCGTGTCATTAATCCTTAAATTTCTGTTATTCCTTTAGACGCTGCAATGAATTTTCTTACATTTCAAATCGATTAAAATGTATCATAATATGGATGTTTGAAAATAGGTATAATTTTATCGTATTCAAATAACCATTTTAGCAATCAACGATAAATTCAAAGTTGTCTAAGATACAATAAAATTATAATTAAATATTGCAAGCACTCGAATGTATTCTGTTTAAGAATGAAAAAATATTCATATCATGAATCCAAGAATTACCTTTGCCATATCTGTAATAGTATTTGCATTATCCATAAGTTTTCTTTGATCCATTTTCACTTTTCTAAGACTGTAAAAACAAGCAAGTTATACTTTCAGTTTATTAAACAGTCATTCATAAATGTTTTTAAATGACGAGCTTTATCGTATTAAAACTTTAAATACATTAAAACTTTTTTTCTAGGTAAGGAACTGTAAACTTTTTTTTCTTCAAGTATTAACTATATTGGCATTTGCAAAGTTTATATGTTCAGATTTGCTAAAGCCTCAAGTTAATAATCCTACATCTGAACACAAAGCAATATTTTAGGTTATCTTCATACAGTATGATACTTTTCATACCACTTTTCAAGTCATTTACATTGATTGAAGCTATGAGTACAGCATACCCAACGCTTGGCCTGATTTGTAAATAGAAAAGCATCTGTCTCGACTAGACCCGCAGCTGTATAATTGTTCTAATTTTAATATTTCTAATTTAACTCATATCAACGCCGTAAAGTGAGAAGAAATTTATTAATAGCTGCAAACACACACACTGTAAAAATGCTGAAATTATGACTGCCTCTTTTCCTGCATTTTTCCAGTTACCGCAGCTGCAACCTTACCTGTAAGCACTTCGTGTTATGAAATCGGAACTTTTTTTTTTTAAATCACGCGAGCCACGTAACAAATCGGAAACTCTGTTACAAATTTATGCGAAGCCTAACGGCAACGTCCACACGTACGCGATTATATACTAATGGCATCATCAGAAATAGAGAGATCTTATGGCTGCGAGTGGTCTGAGCACACTTGAGAAGGCGGATTCGACTCCCATCCTCACTTTGGATGAGCTTTCCCTTCTTTGAGCTGTAAATGTTTTCATGTGAATCTGTATTAATAAAATAGATATCATGTGTAACGCATGTGCTGTAATAGTAACAACACTGGTAGGGTGGTTCAAAAATACATGTAAAAAAAAAGTTTCTCCTAGATAACTGGTCACCCCTCAACATTTTTATACTTGTAGATTGTAATATACTGGAAGAATTTTAGCTTCCTATTTCAACTGAAATAGGGTGCTCAATTCCCTCTCCCAAACTTCATTAGTATGGGGAGGGGGGTGAAAAAAATACAGTGAACTGAAATAACAATGCTACATATTATAATATACACTAGTAATATGCATATACATTGTAAGAAAATAATTATTTATAGAAAAAAAAAAACAACAAACAGCTGGGGAAATTAAATGTTTCTAAAATGTGACATTTTCTATGCTACGGCTAAGGTTAAATTAAGGGATCACTGAGCACCCTTTTAAAGTTTGAGTAAAACGATAAACCTTTAACAGCATTATACTAATAGTAAATCTGAAAAAAAAGGGGGGGGGGGGTGTCCTGGACTCTAGCTCTTTGAACTACCCTACGCACTGGGTTAGAAACCGCACCCTGTGAAATTAGCTGCTAGTTAATGGTAGCCGCAGTGCAAGCATTTTTTGCTGAACTATTATTACCTGGAATTTTTTTTTCAGTGTATTCATAAATGATAAAACTTAAACATATTGAATAAAATGTGACGTGATACTATATCCAGATTCTGTATGGTTTCTACATTTTACGATCTCTTAGCTGTGGCGCACACAGGAATTTTTCAAAAAGAAAGGGGAGGGGGGAATCGAAGGACCACCATTCTCATACACTGCAACATGCATCCAAACGTAATCTCTTGATTTTATCGATTGTCGGGAAAAACATCAAAAAAAATATTGAATAATTACTTAGTATTAGTTTATAAAATAAACTTATTAATAAAAAATACATAATTGAAACACCAGAAAGCGTAAGAATGAATGTATTTACTTTTGTCATAGTTAAAAATAATTATTAAATAAAAAAAAAAAAAAAAACCGACTGCGTAAGAACCAGAAAAACGAAAAAGAAGAAAATATGAGCTCAGTAGTTCAGAATGTTATTAAGTATTACTGAATAACTACGCCATTGAAATAGTTTTATTATCGGTACACACAAAAGACAAATCATACATTCAAAAGCAGAATAGAAGGATCAACAGTCGGGGCCCATTCCTTTTTGACCAATCAAGGAACCCCGTAAAATTTAAATGGGCCCCGACTGTTGATCCTTTTTTTTTTCTGCTTTTGAATTTATGATTTGTCGTATGTGGATATCGATTATAAAACTATTTCAATGGTGCAGTTATTCAGTAGCACTTAATAACATTCTAAACTACTGGGCTTATATTTTCTTCTTTTTAGTTTTTTTTGGTTTTTACGCAGTCGGGTTTTTTGTTTTTATTTAATAATTTTTATTTTACACTTTTTAATTAATTTTCTTTGACTTAGTTATTATGATTTTAAGATGGTAAATTTCGTAATCTTGTCATTTTGTTGAGAGAGTTTATATCGTGGAGATTATTAAGTAACTTGCGGTGGTCAAAACTACTGATTTATTAGTCCCTCTTAGGACCTAACTAGGCTTAAAGCTACATATGCTTTACCTTTAGCAAAAATGCTCGAACTGAAGTCGACCACAGCTACATAAACAGCCTGTATAACACATGATGACGCGAGCTTGGAAACGTCCCGTCAGTCGCAATACTAAAATAGTCCGTCAAGAAAGTACACGTCGCGATACTCAGTCCCCGAATCAAGACGAAAACAAATGCAACATGTTACAAATGAAAATCGAATCAGTAGACTTAGAAAAACAAATTCAGGCAGCGAAAATGCCAACTGCATTAGTCGTACGCTGGTAGCTTGTGACACGATTCCTAACTGAAAATATGGCGACTGGTAGTTGATACGGTGAATTTTTATTACTGTCATGTCTTTAGTGACACTCCCAAGGTTAAGACAAATCGATTGACGCAATAATCATCAAAATTGACCGAGGCATTTAGCCTCTGCAACGCCACATAGGAACATACATACATAGACTCATGCTCCTTTGCATCGCGCACGTGCAGTCGGATAAAAATAAAAACAACGTAGCAAAATCATCATTATAGAACAATTGATGTTCACATACAGTTTGACTTTGCAGGGGAAAAAAGATAGAAAACAAATTTTACTTTTTCATTTATTGAATCTGAAATTAATGTTATCTTTATTTGGAATTATTTTACGCACTTCATAAAGGATTATAGTCAATCGAAAAAACTCAAAGGCGACGGGAGGGATCCGGACCCCCAGGACCCTCCCTTTATGTGCGCCACTGTCACGTAGACATCCCAATAACCAAGAAGTCACTGGAATTAAAGTCATGAGAACGAAGAGTTAGGCATTCGAAAATGGTTTCGAATTTATACTACAATTTCCTAAATTAGCAAGAAGGATTTTTTCTGTTTTTGGTTTACATGGAAGTGTTATACTACCGTGGGAAAGTAAAGCGCAGTATCTGCATAAAGGAGTTTTTGAGATATTTGAAAAAGCGCGTTTTGGATCACATACTAACAATAGGAAACTGTAGGAATTTGACGGTTTTTTCGTGCCTTGTTTTTATGGGAAACCGAATAAGCAAGCTTGTACATTGAAGCAAAAGTACAATAGATGACCAAATAGCAATAAATAAATTAATATGAAAAATTTACTTTCCCTTGGCAGTATATCATCTTGCATAAATAGTCTCAAAATCTTTCCCTTCGACCAATACTGGTTCAACAAATGCTCAATCTTGACTGGTTTTGGATGTATTATTTTAAGATCCACTGGAATAGATAGCTTCTTGACTTGGCATTGCCGAAATAAGTGACTGCTTTTGAGTTAGGGCTGCTAATTTTAGACAATTCTGTTTGCTCTAATTCACGTTGTTTACTATAAACAATGATTGTGTTAATAATTTATCTTTTTCTTTTTGGGTCTCTTCTTGTGAGTTGGACCATTTTTTTTTAAAAATCTTGACCAATCATTTAACTAAACGAAACAGGAAACATGAAAGTAGCTTCTCATGAAATTACTTCTTTGAAACATGATTATCAGAATTAATACTGCAACAGAAAAACAAAATTTTTTCATAACGTTAACCCGTTTGTCAGCTCTTTGCGGAACTTTAAGATAACAATAATATTTTCATCATACTGTTTTTAAAATATTACATTGATAAAAGCTAAAAATATGACTTTGAAAAAATGGTTTTTTAAATTTCTTTTATCAATAAAAAATGGAAATAACATTTTACCTTCTGCTGGGATTTTGGCATGAATTCTTAGGTTTATTTCACTAGATTTTTTTCACTTGGTAAAATCAACTTTGAACAGTTCTAAAAGTTATGTGGAGTAACTTGTAACAAATGGTATGTAGTTTAACCCGATAGTGTTGAGTTTACTTTTTTCGAAGGGGGGGGGGGGTAGCATCAAAAAAAGGAGGTGTTAAAGTTTACAATAAATAGCTTGTACCGATTTTTAAATTGATTAGCTCTAGGCTGCTAAAATAAAGATTCAACGTTTTACCATATCATATCCTGGTTCAGTTAAAATGATTGCTATCAGTAAATTTCTAATTTCACCACATTTTCGGCTCAAGTGTGTAGGTAAGGGCGCCCATATGCAAAATTTTTAGGGGGGGGGGGGAGGTGGCTCAAAAAATTTCCCCATGGTTTAGCAGAATATTTTCCCCATGGAAACCGATTTCAGTACAGATTAGAGATATTAAAATTTGACATTTTTAATTACTTATTCATTAATGGCTGGAAAAGAAATTTTTTATCCATTTTCGCAAAGAAAACAGCACTAAAAGCAAGGAAGTTCTCATTTCTAAGGGGGGGGGGGGCTTAAAGCCCCACTTGCTCCCCTATATGGGTGCCCTTCAAATAGTGGACAATCAAATCGTATTACCTCGCGTGAAGAAATTTCGTCCCACGTCTTGCAAAGAAAGGGAAGTCAATCTTTCATCTAATTTATTTTTTGTCTACAATTTGACTAATATTACCCATTTAATGCTTAGATCAGTGCCAAGCCTTTTTTTTTTTACTCGCCTGCCGTGCCTTATACTAACCAATGAACCACACGACTAAAGTAATAATGAAAAAAGTTTAAAATGGTCGCATTCGAAAGAGCATATTTAGACATTTTTTTGACCCATGAACTCTGTGCCCTCGTCCCCTTGTTTTCGAGATATGGGGTCTTAAAGTCTGTCGAAATCTCAAGAAAAGTCGCCAAATTTAAAGACTTGGCAAGAAATTTAAAACATCGAGCTATTTCATCGTCAGCATCATGCAAGGCATCTCATTTTCATTTTAGGTCATCCGCAAGGCATGTGAAAGATGTGTTGCATTAATCACTTACTTGTGTGTGTTATATTAAAGAATCACCATCAAAACTGTGAAGTGAAAAGTAGTAAGCTTTCTTGAAGAACACACAAAAACAAAAGCCCCACCCACATGAGAGAAAAATTACCCCTGAAAACAACCCCCTAACATCTTTAATGGCGAGTCTGTGCCACGATTCCCTCTCCCCCTGGTAGTCACCCCATGAGTAAAGAATCAACTTAAAACATCTTTTACACGTTTTGATGAAAATGGCAATGAGAGGTTTAAGGGACTCGCCGAAAAAAAAAAAGGTGGTTTGAAATGAATTTACATTATAATTACATTGTTTTTACAAAAAAAAAAAAAAAAAAAAAAAAAAGTATTTCTGGTGACAGCGTTCCCCCGCGCGCGTCCCCATTCCCTATCATACTACTTTTGCTAGTACATGTAAATACTTTTTGTTAAAAACTATAAGGGTCAACCTTAGCCCCTTAAATCCCCCCTTACTGTGGTGGGCCTGCTTTTATCATTAATAATGAGATAAAATTTAAGCTTAATCTTGATTTAAAGTTGTTCCTCTGGAAAAACTGTCTACTTCATACGCTTGATAGTGGTTCTTTGACGCACACAAGTCAAGCAGGGGTGTCTATTTCCTCTAAGACTCCACAAAAACAAAAGCCTCCCCCCCCCCAGACAGACGAGAGAAAAATTACCCCTGAAAATAACCCCCTAAAATCTTTGATGGCGAGTCTGTTCCACGACTCTCTCTTCCCCTGGTCAATTACTGGAAACCCCCGGTAATAAATGTACAATTTTTCAAAAGTATTTCAAGGTCATGGTATTAAAAGGAGCAATTTTTAATAGCTCAAAGTCATACATGAACATAGGCAAAAAAAATATCCAAAACTTATTTTAAGCATTTTGTGCAAAGGATAATTTACAAGAACATGAAATATAATACTGTGATAAGTAAATTAAAATTCTTACCAGTATATGGCTAAAAGGAATTTTCTTTGATGGGCTCTAACTTTAGCTTGATTCACCCGTTTTACTAATTTAGTGTGCTTGTATATAAGCCACGTTTCTCTGAGCACGTTGGCGGCTGCATTCTTTAACTGTAATAAAAAGTGTAAATGTGCTTTAAATACAAAGTCTACTTGTATGTATACTGTTGCTGTATATACCAATCATGCTGAAGAAACTACATTAAAACGAAAATGTTTGAAGAATATTAGCAAAAAAACTTAAGTTAGAAGTAAATGAACCTACTTTTCCGCATACAAACAGATTTTCTAAAATGAAATAAATATTTGTCTCAACTGGTTTAGACTGAAAATAATTTTAAATATACCTTTTTAAGATTTAAGACTAATTTCCAAAAACAATTTTTTTTTTTATTTAATGTCGTTTTCATGAATTTAAGTTCATTAAAAATAAAAGAATGCGTGTAGTACTTGATACTACCCTAAACCGTGCTTCATTTTAAGTTTCTATCAGTTTTGTCATTTTAATACAGCAACTGCCAATAACACGTCACTGGCAATGCCGTGTGGGTACTGTTAGTGTTTTGTAAGTACGAATTTCCGTTAGAAATTCGTACGCACGTAAAGTAACGTAAGTACGAGTTTCCGTGAGAAATTCGTACCTATAAAACACTAACGTATTCGTACATTGTGCATTATAAAAAAAAAGTACGTAATAGCAACACCAAAAATGGCTAAGCTGAAATAGCATATCTAGTGTCTTGACTGTCATATATCTTATGCTATAAAAATGCGAAGCATCTCACATTTTTGATATCCTGTGTTTAAAATTTTAATGCATTTTCAGTCCAGTAGGAATGCTGGAAATGTTCGCATTGCTCATATAGGAAAGACTTAATAGTCACTGAAGGAGAAAATACTTTTATTTAATTTGAATTAAACATCAACATTTCAAACTTTATGTACAATAAAATTTATTTAGCTCAAAATGATGTAAATGAAAAGTAAAATATAAAATGCTGAACATTTGATTACTTGGGAGTTAAAGTTCAGCAATGACGCTCGAATGCTTTAGTATATATACTTTTCTCCAACATACGTGATCTCGTACCGTGATGCTTTAGGATTATCATGCGATAGAACCCGAGATAGGTTCATTACTTCATTTGTTTATTAGTTCATTCAATCATTTTTATTAGTTCATTCAATTCATTCGTTCAGTTATTCATTCATTTGAAGACATATTTTTAGTAATCAAATGTAAAATATTTCCTTAGAAAAATATTTAGTTATCACTTTCTCAAAGTGATATTTTTGCTTTTTTATTTGAAGGTACAAATTTACTGAGAATAATTCCAAATAACATTTCAATGCAAATTTTATTATAAAACGCACCGTGAGTGTTTTATGTGCTGTAATTTCAAAAGAAATTTTCGAATTCGTTCATTTTGAGAAATGTAAGTTGATCTGAACTATTTGACTTTGCCCTATGTTCCTCTACATAGTTAGGAGTGTTATTCATCGTTAGTTTAATAATATTTTAACTAGGGGGCTCCGCCCCTGTTCTCTTCGCTTGCCAGCCTCCGTTTGCCACCTGCAGTGGTTCAATGCCGCCTGCGACGGGTGACACAAGCATTGATCTGTTAGACATTGACAGTCCAGAGGAGATAGGGTTACAGGCACACAGACAGACAGAAGCGCATATGTTTTAATAGTAGGTATGGTTAATTTTGAAAAGGTAACATCTCTTGAAAAGATAAAACTGACTTATGAAAGTTTGAAAAACATTTCTGGTCTTATCTTTTACTAGTTTGTTTTGGTAAGTAATTGCAATAATAGTGTGTTTAACTAAAACGATTTTGACTAATTAAGGTAATCGCACCAGTAGTGGCCAGTTCTTCAGTAGTGGCCACTTCAAAGTTTATATTTGAAAAAATAGGATTCCAAGCCTATTTAAAAAGTGCATCAAACGTGCAGGAGTTATTACCTCCATCACGTTTGAATCCATTGGGAAACCTGGAATCCTATTTTTTCAAATACGAACCTTGAAGTGGCCACTACTGAAGCACTACTAAGCACTAGTCACTAATGGTGTGTTTTTACCTTATGCCTAAAAAAAAAATCCCCTTAGAGTCGTTTCCTTTTCAAAAGAGACGGCTGAGAATAAAAACGGAGATGTTATCTTTTTGAAATAAACGATTAATTTGCATTTAGCCGTTTTTCTTATAGTAAATTTTGTACTTTGAAAACGAAAATCATGAAAATTGAACTCTTCTGGAAAAAATGGGATGATACATTGTTTTGAATTCACGTTAAACGAGCTGATGCGTGCATAACATAACTTCCTTTTACTCCAATTTGATGATAAAGTGCCTCGGAGTAAGCAAAGAAACACTTTAAATGTTTTCACCCCAAGTTTGTTGCGAACCAAAGCAAAAAAAAAAAAAGTTATATACAGATAAATTTTCCCAATATTGGCATTTTTAATGTTATATTCAATAGTTAACTCTTTAAATAAGGCCAAATTAAAAACAAATTAAAAAAAAAAACCGCCAAATTTGTCGCCAAGTTGGCGACAAAACTTGGCAACCAAAAGCTTGGCGATATATTGCCAAGTGTTTGCCAAATTATGACACCACTTGAGTTTGCATTGAAATTAACAATGATTTTACCCCAAAAAGGTGTAAAAGACCCCCCTTTCGAATGAAACCAAAAGCGGAGGTGCACAATTAGACCCCACTAGGAGTCTACGTACCAAAATTCAACTTTCTAGCACCTGCTGTTTTTGAGTTATGCGAGATACATACGCACATACATACGGACGTCACGAGAAAACTCGTTGTAATTAACTCGGGGATCGTCAAAATGCATACTTCGGGTGTCTATACGTTGTTAGGCATATATCCACGTGTGGCCTTAGGCACATATCCAAAACTAAACATTTATTCGGGAGTGAGAAAAATGGAAATTAAGGCCGATTTTTGAGTGAATTTTTTTTTCGCGATTACAATACTTTCTTTTTTGTAAAAAGAAGTAAAAAATGTGTAGTAGTTGTAATTATCTCATATTTTTAATTTATTATTTGGAAATCATGTATTTTTTTAAATTTCAACTACTGTCTGCTTTAAGTAGGAAGCTAATTCAACAGATCTCTCTAATATTATAAGGATAATTACGATAACTGCCGACTCTTTAGATTTTAGATTTCACTTCAATTTCTAAAAAATACTTACAATTAGAAATATTTCATAAACATAAGAATAAAGTAATAACACTAAACGCTACGGATCTTCAAAATTACCTTCATAAGACACTTAAACCATTTGTTTAAATAAGCATTCAATAAGCCATTATTCAGAGACTGAGATTAAGAATTCCTTTTGAGAACAAGCATTTTCAAACCGAAATTGAAAATTTTCATTATTTACGAAAATAAGCTTGTAGTCGAAGCTGAGTAACTCATCAATCTGATTATTATGTTCAGTGGCAGAATCTTGAATAGTTTCAAATATTGGTTGCCTTGAGGGGAAGTTTAGTTTAATGTGTTCAAATATGCTTGTTTGCGTTTATGAGTCTTATTTAGTGATGTTCTGGATATCCGTATCCATATCCGCGGATATCCGAAGGAAAATAAAAATCTGTATCCGTATCCGTTACTTTTTTGACGGATCTTAAACGGATCATTTCTATTCTAGAAATTTTTAAATATTTGAATAAAAGACTCTTAAATTCCGTTTAAATTAGGTTTTATTCCCTATTTAAATTATAAGGTATCATTTCAGAAGTCAATTTGTACCCCATCCCCCCGTTGCAAAAAGGAAGGGGAAATAAGTTTTAAAAGTGTGTATCAGTGTGTCTTTTTATGGAATCGTAGCTTCCAAACAGATGAACTGATTTTGATAGTTCATTTTTCGTTCAAAAGGTGACTTGATCGAAAGTGTTCTTAGCTTGGCCTCCTTTTTGTAGAACTTTAATTACCGGAGATATTAATTAAAAACCGATTTAACGTTTTTCACAATTATGGTAGTAAAAATTTACCCGTACGTTAAAAATGTTGGCCCTAATTGAAAGAACGAAATTTTTTGCGTTTGATATTTGTTTGAAACTTCCAACTTATATACAGTATGAGCTATAATCTTGTTTAATAAATTTTAAATGCGCTTCTAAGCCTTTACACGCGTGATTGGTAGCAATTTCATAGTCGGAAGATAAGGAGAAAAAGCTCAATGATTTAAAATTTTTACCTGCTGTCAGTTCATATTTATTAACAAATGTGTGTTCTGATCCGCGAAATTCATCCTAATATAAGGTCGGCTCTCTGGGACATGTTTTGTTTTTTAAATTTAATATTACTTTTTGTTACTGATTTGGGGTTTCTGTTATTCTTCATTTTTGTTTTTCTCGGCATCCTTTAAAAAAAGTGAGACTAAATTATCTATTTACTGTTTGGAAAGGTGTTCCCGGCTCTGTATTTCGTCGGTCTTAGAAGTTCGGTGGAATGGGTCAGCGCTGCATTTATGCTGAAATAAAATGGGAAAAATTATTTCTAGCCTGTCCAGTAGCAGCTTTACACTCTTGTTCCTGTATACTACATCTGCCGAGTAAGCTAGAAATAATTTTTCTCATTCCATCTAAGCATTGATGCAGCGCTGACCCATTCCTTCCAACTCTCCCTCAATTTTAAAGGAGATTTCTTATTATTCTAAAGAGTAAATCATAGTGTTGATTATATTTTTGCCACAGTTGACATTTTGTGAAGAAACTGCCATTATTCTGACAGGAATACCTTTCGTAACAAATTTTACACTTGGATAGTTAAATTGGGTTTAAAAAAAAAAAATTGAGATCCGTATCCGCGGATCTTAACACTAATGATCCGGATCCGTATCCGTATCCGCGGATCTACTTTTTTAATAATCCGGCACATCACTAGTCTCATTTTGTTTTTACATTTTGTAGTACGGGGTTATTTAGTCTTTATTAAAAAAAAAAGAGATTTTGATTCATAGTGCAGCTCCTGTCAGTTGAGCTGTGACCTTGACTATGTTTACTTGTTTTACGGGAGTTTAGTGAAAAATAGACGTGTTATTGGTTCGGATTTCAGTTAGAATATTTTTAAAAAGCTACTAAGAAAGTTTCTCAACTCAACTTAGCGCCAATTACCCCTCCCTATTTTCCGAAATAAAGGTAAACATTGTCAGAGTCGGAACTCAACTTCTCAGAGCCTCACAATACATCTGCAATGAAAATAGCAAACTGACTAATTTTAGAGTAGCCATTCTGCAATGCGTTTATTTAATACCAATTACACTGATGAACAAAGTTTCTGTTTCTCCTTAAGTAAGTGGTGACTTTTATGTTTTAGGGGGTGCTGAAAAAGAATATGACGATAAAAATATTCCGTCACTCTCAAATTTTTGAAAAATCCAAAATCTTCAAAATCTCAATTTTATGACATTTATTCAATACATGTACAATATTTTTGTCATTTACCATTTTATAAACAATTACAAAGCTTAAAACTAGTATAAAACACAAAAAATATATATTGTTTAAAAAGTTGTAGAAGAATGGAAAAGATTTTTGATGAAGAAAATAATGATACTTGTGGGTGTAAAAAAATTCCTAAATTTCATACTTTATGTAACCGTAATTGCTTTAACTGCGGATGCTTTATTAATAAGATATATTATTCTAATAAGATTCCAACAGTAATTCCAAGCATATTAGGTTCGTTAAACCGGTAACTTCAGACCAAACTCTACAATACAGCAAACGTGACAAGTTTAGATAAAGTTAAAATTTTTGCTCACATATAGTCAAACGCACTATGATTTAACATTTATCTCATAAATAAAAAACATGTATAAATGCTTTTTGTTTCAAAATAGCCAAAAAATCGCTTTTATTTTATTTTTTCATTTTATTAATGAATGGCATTCACAATAACAAAATACAGACCGACAAAATTAAAAATTGCGAAATGCCTCAGTGAAACGCTGGAATTAGCAAAAAGGACGCATTCAACCACTTCTCGATGGGGACTCAATTCCCTGGGTCCTCGGGAAACATCGTTATCAGAGTTTGAAGAAAGGCGGAGCTCGCAAGTGGCTCGCGTTGGGAAAAAGGGGGGAAAAGCTTAAGTGATTTATGGTAGTAATTTAGGAAAAGAGCAAGAGAGTGGTTACTTTTCAGATTTCTTACTTCAGCGACACCTGCATGAGAAAATTGAAACTAAATGCCTTTGAAATTGAACAAGTTTTATAAAACATCCACACTTTAAAATATAAAAATTGATGAAAATGAAATTTAAAAATTATCATTAAGACCCTCAAAGTCTTATGAATCATCGATAACTGTTTTTTCCCCCAATATCATTACGGGATTTGTAGTAGGACGCAAAGTTGCTCAGTTTTTAGTGCGTGTATGGTTGCTATTCTAAAACCGTCGCAAAGCGAGATTTTCATTTAAAATTAATTTAAATTATAAAAACGGAAATTTTTTCTACAATATTGTCTCAATCGATTCTAGACTGAAAATCACGTCGTATGCAACAAAGATCGGGAGGCTATTTGCTGTTGATTTTGATTACTTGAGTAGATTGATTTTCCCTTGGCGCCAATCACTTGGGACAACAGCCTTAACATGCTCGTCGCTCACAGCTCCCATACTTTAGGGGGAAAAAAACAGTGACATTGAACATCCTAATTTTTTTTGTTACTTATTAACATGTCTTAAATTAGTTTTTCATAACTAGGACTTCTATTATTTCCTAAGAACTGTGTCACAACATTTTAAAAATCAATCCATGCTGTTTTTCCTAAATCACTTAAACTAGCTACAAAATTTTGGTCCTTCATAAGCATTTTTATCTGTAGTTCAATGAAAATACCCTCCTTAATTTTTGCATAAATGAGTGATAGAAACAGTTCTTACAAATATTGAAATCCACACCCTTTTTATCCATTGATTTAACGAAATTCTTCATCAATCTCAACTTTGTGTGTAAAGGTGATGGAATATTTTTTTAAAATCGATTAGAGGAACGTTTTGTATATTTTTTTTTCATCTCAATATATTGTTTGAGCTCTGGCCATTTCTTTTTTGATATAATGTTCATGTATTGCCCTGCTGTTCCAACCTGCTGTGACAACTTCAACTACCGTGATCTTGAGTGAAACCGAGATGATATGGAGCCTAGCCCCATCTGTTCAAGGTCCCGCATATAAAACTTATCAAAGTGAATTCGGTTTCTACTCTCTTGTTACATGTTCTCTCGCTGTAATGAGTAAAAAAAATATGTCTATGGATCAAATGCATCTAAAAAAAAAAACATAGTAAACTTATAACTGCTATAAGATAGCATATATAATCCAAAATTTATAAATGAAATTTCTGAAAATTGGAGGGTGATAGAAAATGTTTGCAAACATATTCTTTTTCAGCACCTTGAAATCTATAAGAAACGCTCAAAGTATATTGAGGAACAGAAAGTTCGTTAAAATCTGTTTTTCAGTGTTATTTAACTACAGTTATGTGCTCAAAAATAATTGTTGAGGTATGAAAGGATTGATTGCTTTTGCGTTGTGAATGAAGAAAATTCTTCAGAGGGGAGGAAATCAATAATCACGAGTGTAGTTAAAATGAGTGTTTCACAGTCGTAAAACGAATCATGCATGGCTTTTCTTATTATCTTGAGAATAACCTTATTCCTCCAAACTTTACAAAAACTGTCAATTTTGTAGTTTTTTCAATTTATCAGTTTTATTGAAAAAAAAAAAAAAACAAACAAATAAATAAAATGTTATTAGACCTAATCATATTCATAAAGAGAATGAGGGATATGGTGGGTAATTTTATTTCTGAATTTTTTTTAAAGAGGCGCAAGATTAAGAAAGGTTATACAGTAGGGTGGATCGAAAAAAACGAAATTTTGAATCTTAATTTGGAATACCCGCCAAAAGCTGTGCATGTGTAAGTACAACACACATGTAAAATATTATCAAGTTTGAACAACTCTTTGAGGGTCCTACCAAGTCTCTAATTTCTCCAAAAATAGAAAAAAAGGTCAATTTTCCAAAATTTTTATGAAAATACTAGTGGGCAAAATTTTTGTTATAATACGGTTAAAATGCTTCCTTCGAACACTCTTTTCATGTATCTTCACAATTATTTACAGTCTTTGCAACATTAAGTTCACACATAAATCGTTAAGTTTCGCGAAATTAACCAAAAACTGACTTTTTGTAAGCTTTTTTGCACATTGCAATATTTCTTCCTTTAAAGTCCAGTTTTCTTTTTTACAACGCCTGTACTGAATGCAGTTTAAAACGGAAGTGAAGTTAAACTTTATTACATTTACAGCCCAGCATCCACTAAAAACATGTGGCTGCATTTCGAGCTCCATTCTACCTTTTCCATTTGCTGAGCCGCATGTATTAAGTATAAATTTATTACTCATTTTACATTAGAAGTAAACTATCAAAATGATTTAGTTGTATTAACTAAAAAAAACCTAGAGAGAAGTGCATTGGTTACAAAGAATGTATATTTGCTCACACATAGTCGCTCTGACATATAAGCATCAATATTTCACAAAATGAGGGACTTGAAAATTATCAGTTAGTTAAAGCCACAGAAAATAGTCAGTTCGTCACATCCATTCATGAAACCTCTTTGAAATCATTTTTTGATTCAAACGATGACATGATACTTCGAGATTTGATTTTTGCTCTTATAAAGCCATCTCTTGCCGATTGACTAATCACAAACTAAGAAGCTTCTGTCATCATATTAGCACAGCGTTCCACCACCTGAGTGTGACAGGAGAATTAAACGACAGAGATGGGCAGATTCGTATTCGTAAATCCGAATCCGAATTTGATTCACAGCACCTTAACGTGTCAATCCGAATACGAATACATTCGTATTCACAAGTGTGAATTCGAATAGATTCATGTTTGCTAGTGTGAATCCAAATACGAAATTCGGATTCATACCTATGAATCCGAATCCGAATCTATTCGGATTCAGATCTGTGAATCCAAATCATTTCTGATTCACATCTATGAATACGAATCCATTTGGATTCACTGAAAAATTCAATTTAAAGGGTCAATATAAATAAATAAATGTTTCTTTGTACCTCATTACAGTTCGAGTTTTGGGTGTTAGCGAGTTTTTGGATGGATATTTATTGGCGTCAAACTAAGTAATTGACCCGAAAATGAACTTCCTACTATTTGGATCCCCAAGTCGATTACTACTGGACCCAGGTTTTAGAAGTCCATAAAAAGTTAAAAATCATGATTTTATGGTCATGAACACTAAAAATTTTCGCTAATTTTTCGTACAGTCAAGTGTCCATACTTGGGACAGTTTTGAACTTTTACCTCTAGTAGCATGTTAATCATACGTTTTCCATTCGAACGAAGTATTCTATTTTCAGGATGTGCCTTACTACGTCCCTTCAAGACAAGGTATAAGTGTGTAGATTTGTCCCTTAAAAAAAAAAAAAAAAAAAAAAAAAAATGTTCATTCTCTCAAGTTAGGGACCTCCTTAGTGGGTTCGTGATAAAGAATTCTTCTCTATCAGATATAAGACTAGCTTTGAATTCTTCCACAGTATCAGTGGAGTGGTATCGCTGTAAATGGCGTATTAAATTCGAAGTATTCAAAATGTTCACCTGAACTTCTTTAGTTTTTGAGGGAACATTCGCATCACATTTTAAACATAAAGCTCGAATAGATTTATGAGAGGCTCTCTCTAGGGAAATAGCATCGGCATTATCACTCACCGGCTTGAAAAAAATCACCACTTAGTGCTGATCTAAGCGAAAATCGCAATTTCTGAAAAGGTTCTCATTCCGAATTCAAAGAATTGTCCTCGGAATAATAAGTAATCTTACTAAAAGAAAAAAAAAAAAAAAAAAAAAATGATATTGTTATTAAATAAATGTAATTGAAACCGAAGAAAAATATAAAGAAATCATAGTAGCAATTAACATTAAAAAAGGAAAAACTTGCAAAGTATATATATATGAAACGAGATCCCCTTTCAATGAAATTAAAAATAATAAATAAAATTGGAAACGTACCTATTGAGAGTTAAGCTTAGAGTGGTTCAAAAAACTTTTTTTTAGCTAGAGTCCAGGACACACCCTATTTTTTTTTTCCAGACTTACCAATAGTATTATGCTGTAAAAGTTTTAGTTTCTTACTCAAATTTTAAGAGGGTGCTCAATTTAACATTAATCGTAGCATAGAGAATCACAAATTTGGAAATATTTAATTTCCCCAGCTGTGTTTTTGTAAATATTTTTTTTTGCAATGTATATGCATATTACTTTTGCATATTATAATATGTAGCATTGTTATTTCAGTTCAATGTAATTTTTAACGGCCCTCCCCATACTTACGATTTTTGGGGGAGGGAGTTGAGCATTCTCTTTCAGTTGAAATAAGAAGTCAAAATTCTTCTGGTATATTACTATTTGCAAGTCTAAAAATATTGAGGGGTGTCCTGTTATCTATTAGAAACCATTTTTTACATGTATTTTTAAACCACCCTAGTTAAGCTATTTACTTATTCACTAAAAAAATAAACATACAATCCTCCTCAACTTACAGTAAGTCAAAACAGTAAGAAAAAAAATATGCATGCGTTTTAACCATATATAGGAAAAGAATTATCTAATTTAACATCTAACTTCAGCATTTTAACTTGTTAGCATCAAATACTATAGTTAAATAAATTTAAATTTCAAAAATTCCATTTAAATCAGAAAAATCAGATTTAAATAAAAAAATCAGAGTTTTTATATATATATTTTTGAAAATTCTGATTTTTACCAACCCTGTTATGAAGTAAGATCCAACAATTTAAACACTATTTTATAATCTGTTTAATAAAATATGTAGAGTTTTTTTTATTGTTCTTGAGTACTGATAAAAAATTTCCCAATTTATCTGTTGACAATCACTGTATTCTGTCAGTGCATTATGTTTTTATACATCATTCATTAAAACTTTTTATACAGTTTAACCTCAAATTATTTGACACAAATTCCCAGCAGATTCCATCGTTATTTCCATTTGAAATTGCATTTGAGGAAAAATATCAACAATTTGACGCAGTAAAAAACATTTATCGCCGCTTGAATTTTCATTACGTTTCATAATGAAACTACCGTTCTTGCCACTCTAATTACTTTAAACCGGTCTCCGTGCTTGGTCATGGCGGCCAATGGAAGCAGTGTACGAGTCGTTCCTCTACCCTATTATAGAACTCTTTGGTACAAACAAGAACGTTTTCGCAGTAGTCAACGGTTGCGATAGTTGAAAATAAATGCGAAATACAAAATATAACCTAGGTTTCTTTCACGAAATTTCTGTTTTTTCGTGAGAAATTTGGTTAGTAGAACTATTAGTAAATAATTTTCTTTGTGATCGATGCTTCCTTCCGGAGATGAAGTGTTGAAATGTATGTTTGTATTATTGAATAAAAAACCGTTGTCTTCCATCATAATATATTTGTTCTTTTTTTTAAACGAAACGTTTCAGAGAGAATCTGCATTTTCAACGGTACAAGTATCTGTAACATCAACAAATTTTTACAATCAAATTTGGTCCTTAGTAACATCAATCATTGTATATTCATTATATTTTAAAGTTGTGAAATTGAGATAAATTATCTGTGGTAAAATTATATAAACAAATCAAGTTTCAATTTACATGACTTTGGTAGAATTCCACTTTTAAAATTTTTGGACCCATAACAATATCGTCACTTTTCTTCAGAAATTCACCAAAAACTCGACCTGTAGCGAGGTACAGACAGACATTTATTTATTTATATTGGGCTTTTGAATTTAATTTTTCAGTGAATCCAAGTGTAAATCCAAATGGATTCGTATTCACACATGTAAATCAGAAATGATTTGGATTCATAGGTCTGAATCTGAATCGATTCGGATTCGGATTCATAGGTATGAATCCGAATTTCGTATTCGGATTCACACTTGTGAATATGAATGTATTCGTATTCGGATTGACACGTTAAGGTACTGTGAATCAAATTCGGATTCGGATTTACGAATACGAATCTGCCCATCTCTGCTAAACGAACGCAAAATTGGCGTTGGTGTTTTCAATCTATTGTTGAAGACTTTCATTAGATAGGCCAGCTAAAATAGGAGAGGGGTGGCAGTTATTGCACATTCTTGCCGGTTGATAACATCAGAGTAGTCTGATGCATTAAAGTTAATCCATGAATTATAGAATTCTCTTATTTCTTCATGAACAGAAGCCACTTGTCTGGCCTTCAAAATCTTCGCAAAGCTAATTCTCTGATGTACTTGGTTCGTCAGTGATCACTGTTAAGAAATTATTTTCCGGGTGGCAAAAATAGGCATTTCGTTGAATGACAGGATCAATATTTTTTTCAGATATTCACTTACGTAACGAGATGCTGTAATAACACTGATGAGGAACAGCAAAGTTTTGTTTCAATTCCAGAAGAAGAAAAATTTGCAGTGGCTATACTCCCGCCAACAGAGCCATCAACATTTTTTGCTGTTGATGTCACTTCAAAAGTGGAACAAATGGGGCTTTCTCTGCCAACGCTTCAAGAGTGTGCTACCAGTACGGCACATCTGACAGATGTGCGATGTGCTGCAGCAATTGCTTCAAAAACATTACAGGATTTTGGTACTGTGTCAAATAATTATCCCTCTAAAGTTGTTAATAGGAATAAAATTTAAAGACAGCGACAAAAGTGTCACAGACGAAGTACGTTCTTCTCTTCAAAACCTGCAAACTAGAAGTGAAAGGGTTTGAAAAGTACATTTTTCGATAGCCGAAAAGACAAAACTATGACAAAATGAAATAGTTGGAGACAGATACCATAGAAGAACCATAAGCGAGGAATCCATGGTTGAAAAATCCAATTCTCTTTATTTGGGTCATGTGACGCCAACTTCTGAAACGGGAAAACATGTCGCGACAGCAATGTGATTTTTGAACTGAAAATTTGTTTAAGCCTTAAGGATCTTTTAGCTTTTGGCTGTGATGGCACGGCCAGGAATACCAGAAAAAGGAACGGTGCAATTGCGGTCATAGAGAATAAAATTGGACATCCTGATCCATGGTTAATCTGCGAACTGCATACGAGCAGCCTTTGCGTCACCTGTTCACATTACTTGATGATGAAACTGCTGATCCACGTGAATTTTCGCAGGACCAATAGGTAAATTGCTAGACTGGTGCGACAATTTACCACTGGTCCAGTTTGAAGCAATTACTCTCCTTGTCGCAGGTGCTGGGCTGTTAATATAATAAAGTATAATTCAATTTCCATTTAAAACTGCATTCTGCACAGTCATTTCAAAAAGGACTTTAAAAGAAAAAATATTGCAGTGTGCAAAAGAGGCTTGAAAAAAGTCAGTTTTTGGAAATTTCACGAAATTTTACGAACTTGTGTGCGAACCTAATACTGCAAAGAATGTAAATAATTTTGAAGATACATGAAAAGCTTGTTAAAAGGAAATATTTTAATGGTATTAGAACAATCATTTTGAATCTTAATATTTTCATAAAAATTTTGGAAAATTGACCTTTTTCCCTATTTTTGGAGAAATTCAAGCCTTGGTAGGACTCTCAAGGAGTTGTTCAAACTCGATAATTTTTCACATGTGCATTGTTCTTACACGTGCACAGCTTTTGGTGGGTATTCCAAATTAAGATTCGAAATTTCATTTCTTTCGATCCACCCTATATACAGCATGTCCCCGTTTAACTTGGAAAACCTTTATTTTCACAACCGTTAGTTCTATATGCATACATTCAATTGCAAAAATGGCCAAAATAAGATGCGGAGTTAAGATATGAAAAGTTTGAAGCGTGAAAAAATACAAACTGTAACTTTTTTATGATCTCCAAGTCCCCTTCACTGCACTTAGAGAAATCAAAAGCATGAAAAAACAATTCGGACACAAAAAGTTTGACATCTATGCGACCAAGATTCACCGAGATATGAAACACAGCGTTTTGTGACTTACATGACTTTACACTGACAGTCAATAACCCCTCTTGGGGAGAAATATAGCTCTTAAAAAGGTTTTAAAAATATATGTGTGTATAGAGTGAATTTTCTCAAATTTTACGAGCTTTTGTCGCGTGTAATAATATATGCGTATAATCGCATAACATTTGCATTTATTTTTCAATAGCAATGAGAAATATAAATAATTTTTTTTTACTTTGACAACCTATCATTCTTCTGAGAGGTGATAAGTTAAAATCTAATCTTTTTCATGGTTCCTTGAAACTTTGAACTCTAACATCGTGAGTTTTGGTTTGAAGTGTTTCAATGAATTTTCAATAGAGATTATTGTAAGTTTTGGGACCTAGGATTCTTACAAAAGGTTAGATTTCTTGTTTTTCACTCATTTTCTTTTTCGCTTCAAACTCAATATCTTAGCTCCGCACCTTATATGGACCATTTTGCAGTTGAAAGTGTGTCTCTAGGACTAACAGTTGCAAAAATAGAGCTAACTAAATAAAATGTTCAAGTTATAATGTATCAGAGAGCAAAGCTACACTTACCCTTTTGGTCAGCTGAGTGTCCATCATAAAGTTGTGGACGTGCTTCTCTGCTCGAGTTAGCTCGAGTTTTCGGGCGATGACTGCAACGACCAACGCCGTGCACCCGGCGCCCTAGTAGAAGACCGTTTGTTAGTGTTTTTGTGTGAGAACAAAAATGACGAGAAAACATACAAAATAAAAAGGAAAGATACAAGACATTGCATTTTTTTAACTGTAAGAAGTTTACCAATGGCTACATTAAAAAAAAGAAAAAACATAAATCTTTTTCATTTGGAGTCTTGGTGAAAAAATGTTCTTAGCTTAGATGCAATATAAGGAATCATTGGGACGTTTTAGCACCAAGACTCGCATGTAAAATTGAAATAAATAAATAAATAAATTTAAAAATAATAAGAAAAACAAAGTTGGTGATAATTGGTACAGTCGAACTCGCTTATAACGTGTCCTGCTTATACTCGGATTTAACGAGGACAGCAAAAGCGCTTGGTTGACAATGTCAAACTCGCGCTAAACGAGCAAACCCCCAAAATTGCGAGCAATATTTTTGTGATTCATAAAATTTCTAATGACTTCCACCTTTCTGACTCAGTTCATCTTATTTTAGACAAATTTCTTTAGCATTTCTAAGTCAATTGAAACTGAACGGATTTCGAAGTCGCTGACCAGAGGTGCATATGACGTTATGTTTTGAGCCAAGTATAGTCACCGAAGAATGTGTAGACCCACAAGAAAGAGACGATAAGAAAATTCAAAGCAAATTAACTAACTTCCGATCTGTACGAAAATAAAAACAAGTAAGTAATTATGTGTAAACTTTTACGTTTTTTGTCACAAACACGTTTTTTACGAGTACTTTCATATAACGAGCAAATATCGCGGTCGGTCCTTTCACGCTCGTTATAAGCGAGTTCGACTGGATATTACTAACCGTGTTCATATTTGTGTAATGTGCATGAGTACGTTGAACATTACGTTGAAATCTAGCAGCTGCGTATTTTTTCTGCTGCCAAGGAAATATTCGGTTTAACTGCCTTTAGCGGTCCCGGTTGAGCTGTGATGAGTTGTAACAAAAATAGAGATGAAAACAGTCGGAAGAAAACCGGAAAATTTCCGAAAAAAAACCGTTTTTTTCCGAAGGAATAAATTTCCACTTCGGAAAAATTGAAAAAAAAATTTAACTTTTCAGGGTTTTAATTGAAATTTTTAGCAAAAAGTGATTAGAAATTTCTCACGCCTAAATTCTGATGCAAATTCCTCTCCCCTCCTGTTTTATGTTAAAATACTGTCTAACGTTAATGCAAGTTGTTGTATGACAGTATAATTTGCCATATGGATCAAAAAATGTTTAATAATACTTTTTACAAAAAAGCTTAAACCAATAACCTTAGTGAAGAAATTATTTTTCTTCTTCATAAAAAAAACAAGCATAACTTTAATCACAAAACTATGTTTCTGCTGAGTGCGAACCAAATGTACAGGGGTGCGGCAAAAAAAAACCCGGGCAAGCAATTTTCCAAGAAACTTTATTAAAAATAAATAAACTAACAAAACACAAAAATTAATAATGTAAGAAGACCTTTAGCAATCATTAAATTTAATTGGTTTCAAACTAGCAGCCTTTTGCAGTAATACAGAGATGCAACTGCTTATTGAAATTTTCATTCAAGGGCAGCAAGTCATTTTATCAATCCTATTCCCTATAAAGCAATTGGTTTAGAGAGTTCAATTTTATGTGTAGTTTAGGGTAGACCTTTGACTCTAAAATAAGACATACAGTGTAATAAATGGGATTGAGGTCGAGCGAGTAGAGCGTCCACTCAAAAGATTATATCTTGTCAAAAAATGCTCTTTGCATCCCTCTTGTCCTTTTGGCCATATGAATTGGTGCAGAGTTAAGTGGTGAGGAAAATGTCCAGTCTACAATGCTGAAGTGCTCTTAAGCCCACAGAAGTACAATAACTTCTAAAATGGCCTTCTGGTTCACTTTTTGATTCATTTTACGGCCCACATCTACAAAAAACTAGAGATTTTTTTGTCGCTTGTCCTGATTCCATCTCAAACCAAGCCTGACTTCGGATTTTGGCGATATCTAACACTTTCTAAGGTGGTGGAGTGTCTACCAAAGGCGCCCATATGCAAAATTTTAAGGGGGGGGGGCTCTGATATTTTCCCCATGGTTTAGCAGGATATTTTCCCCATAGAAACCGACTTTAGTACAGATTAGAGCTAATAAAATTTACCATTTTTGATAACTAATTCATTAATGGCAGGAGAAAAAACGTTTTTTCATTTTTACAAAGAATAAAGTATTGAAAGGAAGGAAGTTCTCGTTTCCAAAGGGGGGGGGGGGCTTGAGCCCCCACTTTCCCCCTATATGGGAGCCTATGGTGTCTAGAGACCAAACCCTATGGTTCTGGGGGATATGAACCGGTTGAACAGTAAATCAGTGAAAGGTATCTCTTCCAGCGTGAACTTGCGGGCCCATCTCAAACGTTTCTGGCATCTTTAGAGTCATACGAATGCCTGAATTTTTGGAACTTGCAAAACTTCTGTTTGAGCTGTTTTTTCCCTTAGTCGCACTTATCGGTCACAAATTCCCACAAACGACTGCTCTCGTGGAAACCCAAGGATTTGATTGAACTCACTTTTGGATGACCTGACGATTATCTGAAATGTTCACTGTTCGTTTTTGTACACTTTCCGGACATCGACTATCATTTCCAAGTCACTTGAAACGGCATGCCGTTTCAAATACTGTTTGTCGAGGCACAACAAGCAAATGAACTGTCGTTCTACTTGGTTAAACAACTTAAAATAGCAGGTATTTCGCTTAAAATTGTAAGAAAACCGAAAAGCAATACATAAACTAGGTAATATATTGTAAATTATTTTCTAATAAAGTGAGAAACAAAAATAAATTAGGTGCTCATTAAAATGAAATTACCTTTCTTCCATTCGATGATACAATTTTTGTCCGATATTTTTTTTTACCGCACCCTGTATACTGCCGTGCTAAGCAAAAAAGGGGACTTTGCAGTTGGTCTCAAGCTGAGATATTATATTTTAAAGTGTGGCTGTTCCATATATTTGATTCAGATGTTTTTCTTTTTTTTTTAAAGAATTTTTCAAAACAATAGCTCTTGATCAAATGATCCTAAAACATTCTATTAATTCAGTAAAATACGAAACAGAGAACAACTTGGTTATAATTACTCAAATTTGTTCAAAAGGGCTGGTATGACTACTTTTACTACTGTGCTTAGCACGGCCGTATGAATAAACTTAAACTCCAGTTTAATTTTGGTTCAGCTTAAGAAAAACCAATTTAGTTTTGATTTGGACTTAGAATGGATTGGAAAAAATCAAAACTCAATAACTTTCATTTTCAGACAGTAACATTGTATTATTTTTCTTCCAAAAAAAAAATGTAAATTTCACTGACGCATCATGCAATCAAATGAAAAGAAAGCTCAATGTTAGTAGCTTAACTATATACAGGGTGTCTCGGATAATATGTTACAAACTTCGAGGGAAGTTAGGATGCTTAATGACAATTCGGAATCACATAGCATTGCAGAGTCGGAAAGAGCTCTTTCAGACAATAGAGGGCACACACGTTTTTGATAATAGTACTTAGCAATATCGCTTCATAAGTATGTTTTTTACCAATGAGCTGTCACTTTTTCGATGCAGAAAAAGTTTTGAGCTTGCGGCGCTAAGCAGTAGTCAAGAACAGGTTTGACACAAAGTTTACATCAAAGAAATTAATTGCATCACGTTTGTAATACTTTAGAATGAAAATGATTGCATTAAATTTTAAACATTCTTCATAAGTTCCCTATCCAAAGGAAAATTTTTGTGCTTTCGACCTTTGGCAGAGATCCCTCTGCCGCATAAGCGAACTGCTTGATTGCCGATCCTGCAATGCTATGTGATTACAAATTGTCATTATGTACCTGATCTTTTTTCGAAAATCTTAACATCTTGGCTGGGGCAACCTGTTGAGTTATTATACCATGTAACAGCTTATGCATGGAGCCAATGTGTTCTTAAAGTGAATTTCTAATAATCATTCTATATAATAACCAGTAAAAATAATACATCGAAAGGTGATGCCTACATAATAAACAGTTTACTATATTAGTTGATTTGTAACTGCCAGCGGTAATTGTTGTGAGAAAGAAAGAAAATATGATGGATGTTAAGCAAGTCTCCCATATACCATTCATAAAATTTCAGAAACATAACTCATTTTATTTCAAGTTGGCAAAATAACTCTACTTTGGTATCTGAAGACTAAATACAATTTTGGTTTCAATGCGCAATAAAAAAACTGCAAAAGAAATTATTTTCATGAGATTAATTACTGATCGCGTATTAACAGTGGAATTTATTGGAATAAAACTGAACTGTCTCTTCAGATAAATCACGGAGCTTAAAGACACGAATATTGTTATGATACTACAGTGTAATTTCTGCTAAGCCAGAATTTTTTGGGAACTAAAGAGTTAATTGTAAATATGTGATTAGAATTCTAAATATCAATTTGGGAACAAGTCGCTGAATCGTAGGGACAATTTTTAGATGCTGTTTTTGGAGACTTATTAATTGACATAACAAACCATCAATAGTACACATAACATAAAAAATACTGTGTAATGCACTAACTCTATTTAAACACACATATTATATTCAACATACAATATGCACCCATATTTTCGCAATTGTTTGTCTGCAACATTCAAACAATCACTTGATAATTTCAAAAGAATTGTTTACAGATTCATAGAATATTACATAAAAGTTCTAACTAGATTATTTAACAGCATATTTGGTGAAAAAAATGCCAATATGAAAATTTGGGGACGTTTTGCGTTTCCAAGTGTTCAACATTTTTATGAACAAAGAAATTTAAAAAAGAAAAACATAAATAAAATGACTTTCCGAAATTAAATCCTGAAATGTAAAATCAATAGGCACGCAATAAGTATCTATGTATAGGCTCACAATAAATATCTAAGCACAATGAAAATTACAAACATACAATACTGAAAACATTACAGCGGTCTCAAAATGAATCCATATGATATCTGCAAGCGTTGATGTTTTAAACGAGTGTAGAAAGTTTCACATAATTCTCATTTTAAAGAGAAAGATTAGCAATGAAAAGCAATATTGCCAGCTTTTTTACAGCAGTTACGTGTCGTTTTATAAGAATTTTCCTCCTGCACACTTGATTGGTTGCATTTCCAGAAGCAGCAAACAACGTAAAACATCTACTTAATTTTGAAAAATAAAATTACGAATAATACAGCAGGAGACAGACAATTAATGATAAAAAAAAAAAAACCTCTGCAGTTGATAAATCTTGTATTAATCCCATACTTATTAGTACGAGTGTTAATTCTATTTAAGAAAACAGCAGTTGCCTCATTTATTCGCATTTTGATCACGAAATGAATGGTTCCCACAGTACCGTTTCAACAACGGTACTCAAGTGCTTAATCGGGACTATAAGGGGGAGGAGGCAGTACTATCCAACAAATTGTTCTACCCGCTTGTAAAAATTTCCACGGTCTATGCAACTTTCATCATACATTTTAGTCATTCTAAAGGAATACATTAGCCGGTTTTTCACCTTCAGCGATCAAAAAACGAATCACAGAACTTGCTCAATCAATGCAGAATTTTCAAGAAGACCGAACATCGCTTAACTTAGTTTTGAGGGTATAAGCAATGTTGATCAATCAACTGATTAGAATTCATCCCAGTGATACTAACTTAAAACTTGTACTACCAACAGTTTTTTCCCTCACCAATTTTTCTCTTCAATTATTGAATGATCCTCGTATTTATATAAATTGTAAATTATGTGGCAGAATTATCATTTTAGGAAAATTCAAAGGAAAGGAATTTTTTAGGAAAATCATTCAATAATTTGTCACAGAAAATGTAAGAATTACTAGAATAGTTTCATTTTATTATTTAACGCTATGGTATTGAGTTTTATCTCATTTTGCTTACGATACTTTTTGATTATATGTATTTTTTGAAAACTTAAAATTTTATTCATTTAAAGTTTTTTAAAAAGCTTTTATTACGATCTCTTGCCTTTCGTCTTTTCACCGCTTCGCATTAAAAGGTGCAAAAAATAGTTTTAAGTACCTATGACTGTGATGGTGCAGTAACTCAGTTGATACCATGCGCTCTAAAATCTACGTTAAATGACATGAGCGCAATAATGCGTTAAGTACTGAGTTTTTGACACGCATTTTAACTTCTACTTTGATAAATGTTGCTTGCGTATTATATTCAAGAACTGTTGAAAGAAATTTCGAGGATCGTGAATTGTGATTGTAACACGTGCAGATGCGCAGAACAGATGTTATAAAATTGGCTACAAAGATTTAATGTACCTCACCAGAAAACTACACAATCAAGGAAATTTGAAAAAAAAAAAAAAAAAAAAAAAAAAAAAAAAAAAAAACCAGCATTGAAAGTAGCATTTGGAAGATCATAGTGAAACAAGTTTATAGACGCATAAATTATGTGGCCTCATATTTCGATATCGTGACCCCGATATCGAAATATGAGGTCTTAAATTCTGCCGAAATTTTGAGTAAAGTTGAAAAAATTAGCGTATTTCTTTGAGAAGTGGAAGGCACGGCCCAAATTCAACAGCTGCATCTGACACGATATCTCATTGCCATTTTTGGTCATCACCAAAGCGCGTGAAAGATGTTTTACGTTAATAGAAACGGTTAGTGTGACGTCACAGGGTTGCCAGAAGACAGGGCAGTTTCCAAAAATGGGTTTGTTATGCGCGTTGCTAACAGTGATCTATTCATATCACTGTTTGCTAAAGGAGAAAGAACACAAAATCCCCTTTCGAACAGGGTTAAGGCGATGTTTATTGTACTTCTTTGCAAAGTTTCTTGGAAATGATGTCACGATGCGCGGAAGAAAAACCTAGAACCCCTATAACTGGAGAGGTCGACGCATCCGCCATTTTGAAGCAACCGTAGAACAGGGAAAGCTGCCTTTATTGGCAATCATTCGCCAAATAGGGAGCAAGAGAGTCGGAGAGCGAAGGTGAACATTGGCGAAATTTTGGAAACAGTTGGCGTCGTTTTCAGGCTGCCAGTCACTTCGCGGGCTATTATTTATCCATATCTTTTTTCTTTCTGCATCTGCTGGAAATCTGAAGAGCTGAAATCCTTTTTTGGAGCTGTTTGCACTATTAACAACTGAATAAACACCCATTTAACTCAATTTAACACATGCTAACGAAATGTAAACATCAGCAGCTATGCTAACGCTACGAAGCACTGGATGAAGTTTGCTCCAAAATGGCGGATGCGTCGGCTCCTCCACTATAAAGGCCTTAGAAAAACCGAGTTAACAGATAAAGCGTCACACTTTCTAGCTGCCTACTGACGAATTAGGGAAGATCGCCATTTGTCTGTGAGCTGTTATTGGTTGGCGCGTTCGATTCAAACAGATGTGGTACTCCACGCGGAAACCGTTCGTAAAAATGAATATATTTAACAATTTAATGATGACCAAAAAAGGTTTCGTATGCGGGAGTTCAACAAATAAATCCCATTTCTAAAGCAAAGTGCCGAATTTCACCCAAAACCTTCAGACACCGCACTGGGGACTATTTTCTTTGCTTGGTCTCGGCTTATTCCTCCATTGACAAAAAAGGTTGCAGGCGGGTAAAAGTTTTTTTTTTTTTTTTTGCCGATTAAATGCTGTAAATATGTTTTGAGTAGTCTTAAGTTATATATAAGTCACCTGTATACGGTCTAAAAAAATTCCGAAACTTTACTGGTTTCCGTGGAACGTTTCGGGATTTCACAGGTTTTCCCATATTTCCCCGTAAAATGAAGTATCTCGAGTCGGAAAAAGTTTCCTAAATTGCTACAAGTTGCACAAATGCAGACTTTTCACTATAGTGAAAAATAATTTTAGTTACTAGTTTAAAGATTGAATGAGCGTGATTATTAAGTGTATCGGTGTAAGTTCGATTACTGCCCGTCCAGATTGATTAAGCTCCCAAAAGAAGAGCGAATAAGTCATTGGGTAGCTGTCACTTTTCAAGGCAGAAGATTTTTTTCTAGAAGGTTCACAAAACATGACTGCTTTTACCAGAGGAGGTTTCCCAATTCTTCAGAAAGTTTCAAGGATAATTTCAGAAAGATGAAACTTTTAGCTGAACAGGCTTTTAATTTCAGACTTGTAGCTGAAAACGTTCCTGCTTTTTACAAGATATGTTACTGGCAGAAATTGGGCACGTCAGCTGCCTATTATTTTCCAGAAACGTTTCTGAATCGTTTTTACAGAGCATCATTTGACGTTGACATTTGAGTAGCGAATCGATTATTTCAGAAAGGGCATAAGGCGCATTTTTTGCAAAATTGAGTTAGCTGTGTTTTTACCATATTTGTATGTAGAAAAATCGACTGGCATAGAAAAGCAATCCTTTAAAACAAAGCACTTTATTTAGAGACCTCCATTTTTGTTTAGTGCAGAAAGGGCATAAGTTCTGTACTTATGCCTTTTCTGCACTAAACACGAAAGAAGGAATAGTAAAACGCAATGTGAATGCAGGGCAATATCATAGAGGAAAGAAAAACTTTTTTTTTGGTGTAATGTAAGTAAAAACAAATAACTCCTTTAATGTAGAACTAATACGGTAATGGTAGGTCCGTAAGTTAGGGGTTCGGGGTGGAGGATTCGAAATCACGACTTAAGAGGACATTCGTTTGTCTTTTGCGACCGAAGTTTTGTTACAGTAAAACGAATTTTCAACAGAGGATGACAGATTACTACTATGTGAAAATCAATCTCTTATAAGTGAAATTCTGAAAATACAATAAGATTTACCTTCAAAACTTTTGAAGACAATGAAATCTGTAATTGCTAAAACAAGTGCCCTTCGTTTTTACTGATGACTTATCCCCCAAATTGAAATTTTGGAAAAAGATTCTACTGGGTGACAAATGTTTTCAATTCTCAACATTCATGATGTTTAAATAATATTCTATGGAACACCAGAGGAACGGTTTCAGGTTATTTTATAGACGGTTTTCAAGAGTATACTAAAAGAAACTCTTGTCGGCAGAATTAACTTCGCCAATATTGAGTACAAAAAGAAAATTTTCATAATGTTGGAAGAAATAAACGACAGCAAGATGATTATTCAATACAATTTTGAATATAATCATATTAACATGTACATCGAACTTGATACACAAAACTAGACAAGAGAAGGATAGAAAAAGATTTCCATGGAGGATGTATTTGATGAATATGAAAAGTTTTATACACATGTGAGAAGCTTTAGTTTTTTCCTCAGTTTGTTAGTTTTTATTTATTTATTTTTTACACTAGACTTTATTATTTCTCAAAAACCAAGAAAGAGGAAAATACAAGATGAGTTTTCTTAAGACAATGATTATTATGCATGCAGACTTCACTAATTAGTTTTGTCACTTTCTTATATTATTTTTAATTATTATAAAACAATTTGAAACAAATCTGTTTCACTTGATTAATATTTTCATCCATCTAAATTAGCCTTTCAGGTTATTGGTTTCAGAAAGGGCATAAGTATAAAAAAAAATAATCATAATGACTGCAAGTTGGTCTCAGAATTATAAAATAAATGCCGACTGCTTTTTCCTTTACTTTACGTTCAATTCGTTCTAATTGAGCAATATATAGCTTATTTTTCGAATGGTGGATTCAATATGGTGTTTAGTTGGTAAAAAGAATTGTCTAAGTAATAAAATTCAGCGAAATTGAACGGTCTGCGAAAACAACTAATGAGAAAATCGACGTGTTTACAACACGAATTGGGGGAAAAAAAAAAAAGCGATTGTGAACGCGGCTTTCCAGTCGAAGAATGATAACTGTTATTATTTGTTTTGATTGAGATGAAATGTGTTCCGCGAAAATTTAAATTACATAGTTCAATAAAGAAAAATAAAACATTCAACAAACTTTTTTATTAATATGTCCAGTAGCAGAATGCGATGCAGAAATAAAATAAAACGAGCTGATGTGTGCATCACATGACTTCCTTTTACGCTAATTTAATGATAATAGTGCCTTGAACTTGAAGTAAGCAAAGAAACACTTTAAATATTTTCACCCCAGGTTTGTTGTGAACCGAAGCGAAAAAAAAAATATACAGATTATTTTTTCTCAATTTTGGCAATTTTAATGTGATTCAATGGTGACTCTAAATATCGCCAATAATTGCCAAATTGAAACCAGATTAAAAAAAACCGTCAAATTTGTCGCCAAGTTGGCTTGGCAATATATTGCCAGTGTTTGCCAAATTATAACGCCACTTGAGTTTGCATTGAAATTAACAATGATTTCCCCCCAAAAAGGCGTGAAAGACCCTCTTTGGAGCATCCGAACGCAACCAAAAGGTGTACAACTAGACACCACTAGGAGTCTATGTACCAAATTTCAACTTTCTAGGACATACCGTTCTTGAGTTAAGCGAGATACATACGCACATACAGACGTCACGAGAAAACTCGTTGTAATTTACTCGGGTATCGTCAAAATGGATATTTCGGATGTCATTACGTTCTTAGGCATGTATCCACGTGTGGTCGGGTTGAAAAAAAAAAAAAAAACTCAATATTCATTCGGGGGTGAGCAAAATGGAAATTAAAGCCGATTTTTGAGTGAGATTTTTTTTCCCGAACACAATATTTCCTTTTTGGTAAAAGGAAGTAAAAATAGCATGTAAAAAAAAGCCAACATTAGATTAATCATAAAATCTAAATCGACACCGAATACCGAGAAATGCTTAAAAATCAGATGCTAATACAATCACATGCAACTTCTGAATTATATCTCAGAAAATATGATACAAACCTTCATTAGCTGAAATCTAAGATTTTTTTTTCTATGAGTGTTTTAATTTTTTTCTCTGCGGGTCACGTTGCAGCGGCTCAGTCTGTGCTGCCAGGTTACTATGAAATACTTTCTATAGTTGGTGTTGCGCTTTTTTGTATTTTCAGCACTGGCTTTTGAAAGTTATACTGAAGATAGTTTGGAAAAACTTTATGGAATCTTTATTTCGAAAGAGATAAAATATGCAGTTTATCTCAATTAAAAATTCCTTCAAGAAAATCGTTCTCATACAGACTTGAATTAAAAGTTACATAATTTACATAAATAGTAAACAACACGTTAATTGAAACGATATACGTGCTCTTAGGTACAAAACAAAATTTCCCCCGATTAAAGGAACAATTTAATTTTCTTGTGACTTTTGTGTCCAAAAGTAAAAACTCAGGACTTGGGTTAAATTGAGTGCAAACCATTTAAAATCAGAAAAATATCATTTCTTAAAACTTAACGTTTCGGAAATACAAATAAACTAGCTAGTCATTAGGGGGATCAAGAAGAGGTGCAATTATCCATCCTCCCAGCAATTAGAAATATAATGTATTTGTAAGTACGTGCATTTTGCTGTTCTTTTCCCAGAATGCTTTTTGAGTGCGTACTCATTGAAGTTCCCGGGAAAACTTTGAAATAAGGAGCTTGCAAGTATTTTCCCTTTTAGCATAATGACTATTATTTGTCAATTTTGGTAGAAAAAAAAAACCTATTTTTGCCGCTATTTAGTTTTTTTCTTCTTACATCTTTCTGCGTTATTTTAAACTTAAAGTGTACTCTATCTTTAGTATTTTAACTGGCTCTGAAAATAAATTGAATTTAACTTAAGAATATTGCCAAAAGATGGCACTACAGTTCAAATGACGTCATGTGAGAGAAATGCGAATGATTAGGCAGTGAAGTCGATATCTTTATTTTAAAAAGGAGTGAAACGTTTTCATTTTAATGTTCGTTAAAACTGCTAAGCGAAATCTACGTATTATGTCATTTTTATCTCTTTAAGCGATCGATGTGTAGAAAACACATATTTACTAACAGGGCTGCCTCCCACCCCTTTTCTCTACATTAAAATGATTATAAAATAAAAAAATTTTGAAAAAAAAAAATAGAACCGACTTCAAAATTGCTCTAAAAAGTGAAAAATAATTTTATTCTTTAAACACCATCGATAATACTTTTAAACATAATTTTTGAAGTTGGCGCAAAAACGATCGATAAAATCATTCACAGCCATAACTCAACTACAAGTATAAATTTAACCAGGTCCAGTTTCTTCACTACCACATGCATTACGCATTGATGACAACATATTTGAGTAACGATATAAATGTTTCGTTCCTAAGTTTGGATGATTTTTTGATAAAAATATGAACGAAGCATGGTTACAATGGATTTTACTTTTTGTTTTTGCGCCAACTTCAAAAATTATGTTTAAAAGTATTATCGATGGTGTTTAAAGAATAAAATTATTTTTCACTTTTTAGAGCAATTTTGAAGTCGGTTCTATTTTTTTTTTCAAAATTTTTTTATTTCATTCTTTTTAGTGTAAATGTAGATATTTCAGTAAAAGTAAGAAGTTACCTAGTAAGAAGTTCGGCTCTATATCACTGTATTGCTTTAGAAAAGCCTTCATTCAAAATTATCATTACAATTACTATTAATGTTACTGTTATATGGCACCAAACTTTTATAACAATGAGTTTCATATTGTCGCATAGATGAAGATAGCGAAGACAATGTGAAAGCCAAATGAAGCGAATACTCGTTAGTCTCAACTCGAGATCTTTATTCAGAACCACGAATGAACGTTACATCTCCTTATATACAACTTGAAAAAGTGCTGGAACTTTCCAAACTTTAAAAGATACAGAAATTAATAGAACATTCGAGAAAATACGGGAAACAGTAGAAACGGAAATTTTAGTAAAATTCAATTTGTCCTAGTCGGGATTTGAACCCAGGTTGCTCGTGTGGGAGACGAGAATTCTACCACTGAGCCACCGTTATCCTCGGATGAAAAGAGCGAACTTCGCTACAATATGATTTTAATCATTTAATAGGGAAATTTACTGTTTTTTGCCCATAACTTTTTATCTAAAGAACAAATATGGTCAAACAAAGTAATGGGACCTAAGTTGAGCCATCCTCTATCCATTAAAAAAAGAATCATCAAAATCGGTTCACTGGGTGAGACGCTATGAGTGGACAAACAAAAAAAAAAAAAAAAAAAAAACATACATACGGTATGAACTGATAACCGCCTCCTTTTTGAAGTCGGTTAATTAAAGAATGTATTGCGGAGAAATTAAAAAGTCGAAATTTACTGAAAAAAAGCTTTTTTTTTTTTAAAAATCCTTTGATTATTTTCTTTATATAGTATCCTTATATACTTTACATTGTAGAAAATAAATTATAACAAGTCTTGGTTTTAATATAAATATAATTTGCTTTTAAGAAATCTTCATAAACAATTATTTGCACCTGAATTGTACATAATAACTATCAGTATTTTTTTCAAGAATGGTCTACGATTGCTAGAGAGCAGTTTTGGATACTTAAACTAATATAAGAGCAGTAATAAATGCTCCTGAACAAAGAAGAGACATATCATATCTAACTATTTGAATTACAACATTATTTTACAGAAATATCTCAAAAAGTTACATATATTTCTATAAATATCTTTTTTTTATACATAAAAAAATATAGATATTTTCAGTTAAATCCCAGTGTTGCCAGATAGTTTTTTTTACCATAACTACACTTAAATTAAGATATGATTTTCTAAAGCCTTTGCCCTAATTATAAAGTATATTTAACTTGGAATTTTTTTCTGGGAAAAAAAAGTTACAACAACTTGTCTCTCGTGGCAAAAATGTCTCAATTATCCAAATTGTTAGTTATAGAGCGAAATATATTGAAAATAGTAATGTGAAAATACTTTGTAAAAATGTGTAATTTAATTCCTTTACAAAATATGTACTGTAACATTTTTACTCTACTGATTTTGTACCTCACCTCTTTATGTGTAAACACATTTAGAAAACGTTTCTCTCTTTAGTTTACATTTTATCGATGTGTCCAAAAACGCAGATTCTCATTTAAAAAGCGGTAACACTTGATTGAACTTCAGTAAAAGCCAAGTGCTTGCGAAATTTATGAATTTCGTGAATATAAAATTTTTGGAGCACGCGACGAATTACATCAGAATTTCTAAAAATATATTTGACATCAAATTACTTCTTTTGAATCTAGTTATTCATGAATGTTTTAAACATTAGAATGTATTAATAGTAAGATTTTATTGCATAGTTATTGGATTGCTTAGCAGGGAATGTGGGGCAAAGTGAAATAGCGGGGCCATGTGAAATGGTTAAATATTTACTCTGATTTTAGCGCCAACTATATTTAGTAATATACTAACTATTTAGTAACACATGTAGTCTGTTCAAATCAAGAAAAAATACCTCTGAAAATCAAAGAATATGATAATACAAGCAATTTTCAAAAATTAATACTCATATTGTAATATTTTGTTGTAAGACAAAAATTATCTTTGTGACAATTAAATGATAAAGTTCTTGTAAATAACAGTTGAAATATGAATTGAAGCCTACTAGTACTCTGTGCAGCATTTATTTGTTTAATAATAAGTTTATTTGTATTTTAAATGCTTTGTACAGTTATGTGCATGCTGAGCAAAGTGAAATAGTTCATTTCATTTACTTATTCAATCCTTTATCAAATCACTTTAGTATTCATTAATTAATTATTTCAATTAAATATCCCTTGCTTTAATAATTCCTTTATTTATTCATTCACCATTTCATTCACTCATTTATTTTTCTCACATAACTTATTTATTTATTTATTCGTTTTTGTTTCATTTTCTTTTCATTTATTCATTCATTCTTTTATTTACTCATTTATTTAATCAAAAATATCTTTAACAATGGAATAGAAAATATTTCATTAGTAAAATATTTTATTTTTCACTTTGCCCCAAGAAAAAAAGAAGTGAAAAATGTCTATCTTTTTTGAAGGTACAAATTTGTCTGCGAGAAATATAAAATGTAGCAATGCAAGTTTTTTTAATAAAATAAATTGTTCGTTCTCTATGTATCATAATTTTCAGATCAAACTTCCTATTTTTTCACTGAAAAAAGTAATCTTAACTATTTCTCATCGCCCTACATTCCTCTACTAATGATTTTTAATAAGTCAGTTTAAACGCATTCAATAACCTGAAGAATATTTCAGTCTTATTATTTAGTAGCCTAATTTTTGAAACAAATCACATTGAAAAATGAATGCATGAAAGAAAGATCCAAAGTTATGACAGATCACATTAAAATGCATATAAAACGTTTAGAGTTAGAAATTAACTGTTTTGTCGAAATTCTTTTAATGAGTGGATTATTTCTAGTAGACATATTCCGTCGTGCTAAGCACAGACGTTGTATCCTTACTTTTTGTTTTTAAAATCAAAATTAAGTTTTTGTCACCTGGTGGTTCTTTGAAAATACTTAACATAAATACAATGTTTTATGTAAAGGACATTGATGACTCGCTAATAGGCACAAATCTGCAGGAAACTGCAGGAGACATTTGTTTCGGGGTTACAAGGACCCCCTGTCCCCTTTTCAATGCAAAGGAAAGTGAACATAGGATAAAAAGACATTCAACACAAATATTTTATGGTCATTTGAGGCAGTGAGAAGCAAAGGGATGTAAGTTACAAAATTAAAAATTTGTAGATAACCAGTACATATCATAGGAGAATCTCTCCTCTGTTTTGGGACAAGAAATAGTACTTGTAGCCCTAGTAGGGGCTGCTGTACAGCATGATTTAGATTTTTTTAAAATGAAAACCTACCTAGGATCTCAACTTTAAACGTAATTTACTTGAAACTTCAAATAGTACACTTACATCCCCTTTGCTTCTCACTGCCTCATTTGTCAATGGTAAATTTAAAATAAATTTGATTACGTGCCATCTGAATTACAGATATATCGGCGTAAGAACTTAAAAAGCAATTTCTCTCCCAGAGCGCAGCTACAAATATCCCTCTTGAGCTTAACACGATATTATTTGCATTTATTTATGCACTTATAACCACTCATTCCTTAGCATTAAATCATATAAGTATGACCATTTACGATTCAATAACAATAGTAAGTTAAAACATACATACTGTGATCATAATGAAAGATTCTTTCAACCTAATTAAATATTTCAGTTTTCAATAACAAAAATGCAGATACTAAATATATTTACTGTTAGAAGGAAGGACAAAAGATATGACAGATATTTAAAAATGTCATTCAAAACTCTCCGAAGAAAAAAAATTATTTATTTACCAAATTTCTTTCAACGAATACCTTCTCTATTTAGAATGATTGTTTATCTATACATGGAATTCTTATCTACTCGTTTCTTAGCATCAAAGTGCTCATTTATCAACATCTACTGTATAATACAAGCGTCAAATTACGTACAGAGGCTTGTTTACTAGCTGTTTTTTTTTCAATCCTTTACGACTTCCCTACTCTGATGAAAATAGGATAGTCATTAGCAAGTTTTTATGCGTCGAAGTTTCTTCATTCATACGTTAATGAGGTTCATTTTATTAGCTTTATTCAAAAGCATAAGATGAACGCGATTACGAAAAGCATTAAAGAAGGTTATTGATTACAATCGTAGCAACAGAAAGGCGAGTTAATTTGTGTTTTTCTGTTGATCTTTATTTCATTATTGCTATGCAAGATTATCGATTTAATAAAAATTGCTTCGCCAGAACTTTTTAGATGACTCTTTTTAAAAATCTGAAGTTTGATTCTTTTTTCAGAGTGAGCATTATTTATACGTTTTTTAACCTCGATTTAACGATTGTCAAGGGACTATAAAAATCTATCGTTTAATCAAGGATATTGTTAAATCGAGTAGCATAGACATTTAATTCAGTCAAACCCGGATCAGTGAAATTTATCATTAAATTGAGGAAATCGTTAAATCGAAGTGATCTTTTTGACATTAAAAAGACAAATTAATTTGTGTTTGTCAACTTAACTAATACACATTGTGCTTGAAAAATGTTTTTAAATAGCAATGGATATGTGAAAATAAAGCAGACTTAAGTTATAGTACTGTTCGATCTTTTAACGCAAAACCTTACTCGAATTTGCGCATGCGTCAGGTCTCTTCTGATTTTATCAAAAAGGGTTGATAGCAAGAAGGAAGTAACGAGCAAGCAAAAACTGAATGCATCGAGAAAGTGCGCTTCCTTAAACCATCACCCCTTTTTCAATTGGAGCCGTTTGCAGCTGCTAGTCACGGAGTTCGAGAACAGACAGTAGGACTTAACTTCTACTGCAACTTAATTTGTAGTAGTACCTTCTTACTTGCTTTTGTAGTTGCTATAATTCAAAAAAATATTCATCTGATATTTTATGTCATCATATCCTGTATAGCAAACCTAATTTTAATAATGTATGCACACATGAAGCTTAGTCGTCTTAGATGCTGATTTCCAGTCATTTTCTTTTTAATTTTAAGTAGAAACGAAATGTTTGTTTTGTTTTTTTTGCAAATATTAACTGTTTAGCTTCTTTTTGAAGAGATTTCGTTTTCTAAATAAAAGAATCAGATAGAGATGCATTATTTTTTTAAATTATATTTTTACATTCTAATAAAAAAGCCTACTTACCGTTAACAAATTTGATTTTCTCTAACTTTAGCTAAATCTTTCATTTAGTTGGATTAGGCTCTAATTATATTAACTATACCTTTTACACACATTCATAGACAATTTTCTGAAAACAAAACATCTCTTTTACTAAACATAAGCTGTTGTTTGATAGAAAGATGATATGAAAATGTATGCGTTCAAACTGCTGCACTATCTGCATTTATATTTTAATAAATTTCAACTACTTTACCATCTTTAGTAAGCTCCAGTGGGATATTTTAGTAAATTTCGACTGTTACGAGCTCTGAGTTTGTAAATGATGTGCAGTTTTTCCAGAACTTTCCACAACTATCTAGAGTTCTCAACGGAAACGTGCTTTTACGCGACTTCTTAAAGAGAACTTACAAAAACTGTGAAGGTTCCAAAAGTGTAGATAATTTCAAAGCAATTTATTAGGCTCTCGATGAAAGCTTCTAGAACGTTCTTCACAAGTAGGAAATTAACTCCAGACCAGAAACACTCTATTACATAGACCCACTCATACCCACTAATCAAAAAGCAGCAGCAGACAAAGCTGCAAAATTTTCCACGTGCAAATTTTCTTCACGTTTCTCTTAAATTTTATTATTACGATTGCACATTTCGGACACTAACAAAAGCATACATTTCTATAAATTTGATAGCACCTTTATCTACATTTATCACACTTTATAGGTGTTGGAAAGTGCCTAAGAGTTCATAAAAACTTAAAATTCATGAAAAATAGTTAAATGTTGTAGAGTTATTATGAATAACGAGCTTTCATGGCAGAACGCTACTAATTCTTTTGCACTTTTAAGAAACATTGATTATTTTAAGGCAACAAGCAGTTATATGGGGTCTACAACAGAATTTTTGAAAATATAATCCTATACCATCTTAGGTATGAAAGCACACATTTGAATAGGGAACTAGACACCAAAAGAAGCAAGACTAATTAAGGACACGCAATGACCTGGGTTACTACCGGGAGTAGGGATTTTCAATATCAACCGTTTATAATACAGCCTGTAGTTGACCAATACCTCCTTTAAGCTATCCCGCTTTACGCCTGGGAACTAGGTCCAAAATTCTACCTGCAGTGATCCCCTTGTTTTTCGTTTCTAAGGGGTTTTCTTCTCGTTTTCTCTCCGCCAACTTGGAAATTTATCTCTAAGTTGCGACATATTTGGAAACAAAAAATGAGATACCGAATTCGGTACCAGTTTGGCGTTATTGGCAATATTTCTTGAGATTCCAATAGAATCAACATTACCACTGTAAGGGGCAAATTACCATAATTTTTCCAAATCATTGTGAAAGTTGATGGTCACAGCAACACTTTTAGGTCATACGATGACATTATTGTATTGCACTACAAACCCGCTTTTTAGGCTTCCCAGCTGTACATTTTATAGGATTTTAATAACTGTTTTACATCACATTATTTTCACAGTATAATATTTTCTTCTCACGGTTTCAAAATACATGCAATGAGCTGGTTTTTTGGTCAACGTGAACGGACTCTACATACGGACTAAAAATTCATCCCTGTCATTTAAATTTTTTTTTCTGGCAAATACATCATGCTTGAAAAAGGATGTACTTTAGACAAGACTACAATAATGAATAATGCACGAATAAAGCGCATTAATTTTAATGCATTTCATATTAAAAGTAAAAAAATCGACAAAAAAGTTTTACCTTTTTCAAAAGGATTATCGTTGTTTTCTGTCTGCAGGGAAATATTGTTTACTATATTACATGTAAAAGCTAATGCTTAATAGATATAAAAGAGAAAGTAAGAAAAAAAAAATGAATATTTTTCAAAAAGAAATGCTGGAAAAGACTGAAATCTCCTCCATACCATTTTAGTATTTCACCCTTAAATATAGATTCTAGTTCAAACTTCCTACTAATTCAATAGACTCTTGTCTTAAAAAATGAAAGGATATATTAGTGAATTCTCTAAAGGAAGAAAGAGCCATTAGCACATCAAAGAAACGGTCATATGATATCGGTACGGGACGGCTGTCAAAAAGAGCATTAACTCCTGCGTGTTTAAAGTAAGAGTATAAAATAACTCTCACTGAAAAAGAACTTTTTTCAAGCATAGTCAAAATGAAGGCACAGAGAAAACGTAATTTTGAGAGATATGATCATAAATACTTCAAATTACAGAAGTAAAATAGTGATGGGATTGCTTGGTTCTTTAGGCAGAAGAAAACTTTCTTTTTCTTCTGCAAAACGTTTTGGTGGTTATTGAAAAGTATAAAGGAAAAAAAAATACAGTTTCGTTTCGCATCATTTTTCTACGTAAGAATTTCATTACTTTCTTGCCAGCATTATATATATATATATATATATATTAGTGATCTGAATAATAAAATATTTTTGGTGGATGATGTAAACTTTTTGAAGTGAAGGGGGCACGAAGAGGGTGGAGACAACAGCTACTTGAGTAGCTCATCCCCAATGCACAATTTTAAAACCATGTTTTTCGGTTGTATATTTTTCGACAGAGGCCCAACAGTGTAATAAAGAACTACTCGCCTTGAATCCTTATAAAGAGCTTTCCAACATCGCATGCATCAAACACTTACCTAAGTACAGTAGTACCTCCTGTAAGGGACACCTCCAAATAAGGGACACCTCTATTTAAGGGACATTTTTTCTGGTCCCAGTCCCTTTGAATTGGGGCCTCCATGTATTGGCCTCTCAATAAGGGACACTCTATTTAAGGGACAGTTACAGAGAAAACTTAAAACAATTAGTGTATAAATGCATCATGCAAAATATCGAATTTACTGGAATTTAAGAATCTAAAATTCAACTAATGAAAGTTGACATTATTATCCTGTACAAATATGACGTATTGTGAAGTTCTTGCTAAAATTTGCATGCATATTTTCTCCTCTTAGTATTTTTTTCAAGTAGGCTAACAGCCAAAGGATAACCAACGGCCCATGAATAGCTTCGTGTAAAAAAATTAAAAGGTGAACACTGATTGAAATTTAAGTCATATTAAATTTTAAATTCGATGAAATCGAACAAGGTCATGCACATTCATGGAATTGCTTCAAAATAATTCATGTATGTTACAAATCCTTACCATTGACAAATTTTTAATTAAATTTTAATAATTAAAAGAATAACATTAAAAATTTAATTACATTTGAATTTCATTCAGTATAAATCATTTTTAGCATTTTATCTTAAATGCTAATTGATTATGTTTAGTACGAAATCATACCGAGTTAATATATTGCATGCATCATTTCATATACCTCCGAAGAAGGGACACCTCCATTTAAGGGACAGAATTTTCGGTCCCTTTAGTGTCCCTTATTGAGAGGTTCTACTGTATTTGAAAAAACTAATGACATTCACTATTTTTTTCATCTACACTGCCATCTACTTTTCTTTATTTTACAAACAGAAAGCATGAACGATTTAGAAAGAAAACACATCATACTTACAATGAGTGAACTTAATTAAAAATTTGCTTTTTTTTTTCAATATGTACAGTAATCAAGCCTCATGTTAGAGGGGATGAGTGTAAGAATTTAACGTCATGCCTACACTATATGACCAAAAGTATTGGGACACTTTCAAAAACTCACATTTTTACGGATTTCTCGAGAAATAAAAGACCAATTGCTCTGTAATTTTTTCACTTAAAAAGTATACACTAGCTGCCTTTTTCGAATAACAATTAAGTCTGCTATTCATTTAGGGGACCAGCAAGAAATTGAGGAAACAAAAAAAAAAGTTTTTTTGATCATTTTTCATTGTAAATAGCTGGGAGTAAGCTATAAATTTCAGAAATAAATTAAAATTCTATAAAAAATTTATTTTTATATTTTAATGAAAGTATCTCTTATACCCACGGAGATATAAGCATTTCTTTCAAAACTGCAATTTTTTTAAAGGTTTTCGGCTCATATCACGCAGAGTTTTCCGTCAAACGTTACTAAACTTTCAGAATATTTGACCGCATATTAGTGAAACATAATAATAAAATTTGAAGTTAAAATATTGAAAATTTATTTAATTACGAATGTTTAAAGCAATTAATTTTTCATTGAGCAAAAGATAGCAATTTATAGTCTACATAATCGGAAGCCCAGATATATACTACATCTCATAAAAAAATTCCACCTTGATATCTTTAAAATCTAAAAAGTTATCAGCGATCTAATGAGCCGAATTTTGATAATTCTTGACTAATCGTGAGGGATCATTCGCATATAATAAGTTCTTACCATGACTCATTCTGCAACGATAGAAGGAAAGTGTTGCCAATTTGAACGACCCCTAACCATTTGTCGCCTATCCAATAATTATAGAAATTCGGCTCATTAGGTCACTGAAAAATTTTTAAATTTTAAAGATATTGAGGTGGATTTTTTTAAAGAGTTGTTGGATATATCTGAGCTTTGAATCATAAACGTTATAAATTGCTATCTTTCGCGCATGAACAGTGAAAAATTAATTGCTTTAAACGTTTATATTTCATTCAATTTTCAATATTCCAACTTCAAATTATATTATCATGTTTCTCTAATATGCTGTTAAATATTTTGAATGTTTAGTAACGTTTGACGAAAAACTCAGCATGATATGAGCCGAAAACCTTCAAAAAGAATTTGCATTTTTGAAAAAAAAAAATGCTTATATCTCCGTGCGTATAAGAGATACTTTCATGAAAATATAAAAATTAATTTTTGATAGATTTTTTAACTTATTTCTGAAATTTATAGCTTACTCCCAGCTATTTACAATGAAAAATGTTTAAAAACCTTTTTTTGTTTCCTCAAATTTGTTGCTGGTCCCTAAATGAATAGCAGACTTCATTATTATTTGAAAATGGCAGCTAGAGTATACTTTTTAAGTGAAAAAAATTACGGAGCAATTGATCTTTTATTTCTCGAGAAATCCGTAAAAATGTGAATTTTTGAAAGTGTCCCAATACTTTTGGTCATATACTGTATATGCAATGTTTACTCTTTTATCTAAACAATGAACGAGAAAATCAACGCTAATCTAACACAAATATTAAAATAAAAGTGCTACAAATGGGGTTTTCGTGATTTGTGTTGCACATGTATGTTCATTGCTCTTTGTATGTTCTTTTAAAACTCAGAATTGACAAAGGTTGAATGAAAATTGCTTTGCAATTATTGCTTTGCACAATTAGAATGCATATATTTTTTAAACACAAGAAAGACCATTGACTTGTAATTATTAGAAACTAAATGTGGAAATAGAAAGGAATGTTTGCTATTTGTAAAAATATGCAGTAAGTTGAAAGCAAAAATTTTGGAACTATAATTGTATCAACTATGAATTGCGTCCCAGAAATTATTGCGAAAAACAATGTACGTACAACGACATACAGATTTTATTATCGATGATTTGAGAACAAAATCTATACTCTGCCTCATTGGTATATGAATAGTTCGAGTCAACTTTTATTAAATTGTCTGTACGTTATGATACTCTAATGCAACATTCACATTGCGTCCGCACACCCGTCACCGACGTATAGTTTTCTCCCTAAAACCAGTTTTCGGCCGGCGTTGCCATGACAGCAAGCCGTATTGTGCGGAACCCGTCAACGTGCCTAGAAGCCAGTTATCTGACGGGCTCTGATGTCCGTAGAGTTGGGAGTAGCATTTCATTGGTCTCCACGAGATAAGAGCGCTCTCGCTATTGGGTGAGAGTATCGACATGTGCTTTACGCGCGTTCGAATGTATGAATGCTTCCCCCTGTTCGGAAAACGTAAGTGTGTCCGCTTGACGGAGCGAACGTGATGTGCGGATAGCAAATGTATAGATAATAGCAAATGTATAGAGAACCCATTAAGACCGCATAAACTCTGCAAAGACAGATTACTCACTTGAAGTATATAAAAGTAGACATAAAGTGTTCTAAGAGCTGTAATTACACTACCCATACTTTTCGAGAAAAATCCGAGTGTAAAGTACGACGTCGTATCCGGTGTGTAAAAAGAGTTAAACATAAACATTGATGTTTGGGGGGTGGGAACTAGGGAAGTGTGAATTTTTTTTTTCGCTATAGCGCGGCGATTGTTGAAGTCTTGAAAACAATATTTTTGAAATCAGATAATGTCTTCTAATCACGCAGTGAACCGGAATATTTGAAGAAAAAAAAAAAAAAAATGGAGAATTTCAACGCTTCTTTGATTTTTTCGCACTTTTGCTTCGGTGGTCTTTTTTTTATTATTGTTATTGCTATAGGGCTTAAAAGTTGCAATTTGTAAGGACCTAAAACAATATTGCATTTGGATAATATCTTCGATTCCACAACGAGGGTGAATATTAAAAAAAAAAAAAAAAAGGAAAATTTCACCACTTCGTGATATTTTTACTTTTACATCAATGTTTTCTTAAAATGTTGTAGGACAAAACATTTGTAACGGATACTACTACATAATGAAAGAAATTGAATTTATATTTACATATCTCCTTTTGATTCCAAAATCCATTAAAATTAACGAAAAAACGCAATTTTTCCAATGTTCGTAAATTTAAAACACATTTTTGTCAAATACACTGCTTAGCGAAAAAACACCTTCAAAATGCTTCTGAAACCATTCTTGCTGATTCTTACGTTAAGTGACTTCTGAATCCAAATACGCGACCACTGTTTTCCCCATCTTCCTCCACTTTTTGGAAGTGGCACCTAGAATTTTTTTTTTTTTTTTAAGTTTTCGGCAGTTTTACAGTCATTACTTTTATTTGGAGGGAAGAGAACAGTATATTAACCATTAACATTCGTCTGAGAAGGTGAAGAGGGGAAGAGATCAAAAGTATAAACATTTGTAGCAAGTTAGGAGGCTCATGGTTATATTACCTCCTTAAAATATTTAAAAAAACATCGAAAACAAACTTTTTCCCCCCCTAGGTATTTGTTTTGCAGTTTTTTCACTTTATTTTTTGGTGTAAAACCAAAGTATTGGACGCATTCCTATCAGCCCCATTTCCGGAAAAAAAAAAAAATTCACTTCGTCAAAAAAAAAAAAAAATCTCTAACACCGCATGTTTCGCACGGCAGACCTTCAGTACAGAAACTTTCCGTATTATTTATATTTATTCAAGTTATATTTAGATAAAATTAAGATTTCAAACGAAATTCAGGATGCTTATAATATAGCATTAATGTATAGTTATATTTCAGGGATTGCACCGCCTCATTTTAAGAAGTGAAATTTTGGGTTGGACAGGTAAAATTCTTTCCATATAGGAATCTGATATACAGTTTGTGCGGTCATGATAGGGGGGGGGGGCATCCTGTGCAATATATTGTTATTGCATGTTATCTGCTGTTAGCTAATTAAGTTTAAATAACGATAACCTATCACGTTCTTACACATAGAACTTCATTTTTAAGAACATCCATTTGACATGTGGGTCATTCCATGCGAAATGAGCAAATCAACTGTGGCTGACATGTCGCAGATTTCAATGAAAATTTTTATTTAGGTAAACCATGCATATCTATGAGGAAATTCAAAGTATGGAAGTTTAATAACTATTTGTTGCTTTGTTATTGACATTAGAAGTTGATGCTTACGCTAAGCCTAAATTTTCGGAGTTCATTGCTGCCAGTTTGTGACTCAATAACTCCATAAGTTATAAACGTACACTTAAAAAATAAATATTTCCCCATTCTATAAACAAATCTGTATTGGGAAAAAGCAAAGTAAAATTCATTCGGATCTTTTTTTTAAACTGAGATATTAACAAATATTGAAATTTTGCCAATTTACTTCAGATTTCAAATCACTCTTCTAGTTCTTTTAATGAAAATATAAGAGTAAAAATGATTCAGATTGAAAAACTATCTATAACTAACTATCTGTTCTAATTTAGTTATCGTTTATGAATTTCTTGATGACGAAATCGTACTTTAAAAAATCGAAAATTTCATTTTTTCCTCTATTTCAGATGTTTTTTTTTGAAGATGAGGGAATGCTCTAAATTTACTCAAGTTTTTTTTATGTAATATATTGAAGTGTCTTTTAGATGCTATTAAATTTTAATCATTGGTATCAGCGTATTTTTGTTACCAGAGTAATTTGAACTTTGGCAAAATTTCATTAGTTAGTTCTTTTTATTGTAAGTTTAGCAAAACTAACCATTTCTTTCCTGTTTCATTTTCTCAAAAGCATGTTTATGAAGTATTTGCTAAAATGTACATTTTTAAAAATCGAAATAAATGTTAGATATACTTGCTTTTTGCATCATTGAGTCGTTTATCTAGTGCTTTGAATTCTCGTAATTTCACATAAGAGTCAATCCATACAGGTTCCATACAGCATAAACTATATATTCATGTTCAAATAGTTCTAAGTTATAAAATTAAAACAATTATTTTGAAAATTACAATATGTTTTTTCAGTATAATGTATTATATAGGGCACAATATACGTAATTTAAGAAGGTGCAACGAAGTTTTCACACTTTTTATTTCTGTTTTAGTATGTGAATTGACTAGCAAAATTGCTCAATTTCAAAGACCTGTATTTTTTTTACAAACCAAATACAAAAAACAATATGTATAACATGCATAGTACTTGAATGGAATATTCAATTGGCCACGAAATTTTATTTTTAATTCCATCCCCTTTTGGTTTACAAGGGTCTAAAAATGTCATTTTTGTCATTTTTTTCCGATTTTTGAGGGGCTGTAATCTATAAAGAGTGCACAAACACACAGCAACAGTTACATATTCTTTTTAGCATGGTTCCAGTGATTAGTTTTTGCCATATTTCATTTTGTGTTTCCGTCCCCTACGCGAGTTATCTCCCTTTGAAGTGAGTAAAATTTTTACATTAGACCCTGAACTTTAACCTGTTGCCGTTATTTTAATTATTAACTTACAGCTACGTACCTCAGCATGTAAGACTATAAATTTATTCACTTTAACATCAAAGCGTTAAAGTAATTGTCATAAATGTAATTCAAATAGATTTTGGCCAAAATGCAAAGATCTAAAAGTACCATTTTTGATTACGACAAATCACTTTTGATGACCTCTAAAAAATCAAAGGTCCAGTTGAGAGAAAAAATAAAAGTGGTTTTAAACATTTTTCGTATCCAGCTTTTAGGGATATGATTTTCAAAAAAATTAAAAATGGTTGAGGGCACAAATCCATCAAACCTGTATGGATTAACCCATAAAACACAAAGAAAATGCTATTTTTCTGAATTTTATTTTACGTTTGGAAATCAAAAACCAATTTCGAGTTTCTTCAAGCAAATAGTAGAAACACAGCTCTATATTCTTGTAAAATTTTGAAGTTGTCTGAATTTTCCCTCATTTGAATTTTTGTGTGTATGTGAAGGGGAAAATCATCATTTTACAAAATGGCACTAAGTTTAAAACTGATTTTGAAGACAAAGGAGTTAAAATACAACTTCAAAAGTAAGGTATTTCTTTTATGATACTTTAGCACATTATTGGGTATTAATTTCATCAAAGCTAATGCATTCTTTAAAGATTGAGATTAAAAAATAAAATGCTTAATTATGAGAAAATTGAAATATTTTTCAGTTTTTGAAACTCGGTTAAAAGTTAACTATAATAACTTTGAAAATTTTACTGACATCAGATTAATTACCTTACTCCAGAGATTGCAACAACATATAACTTTTATGTTTTAATTAAATAGTTAATAAGATACAAGCCTTCAAAAATGCAACATTTAGCATTTATGAGAATGCTGTTCAATTTGACCAATTTTCAATCGCATGTAACTATTCAAATAAAAAATTTTAAGCAAAAATATTTTAGATATTTTTATATAGGCATAAAAGGAACCTGTATACCAAATTTCATAAGAATCTGTTTCCATGCGGCCACCACTTTTTTGCGAATTTTGCTCATTTCGTATGGAATGACCCATGTGTATAACAATATACTAGAAATACAAAGCATTTTAGATATATGCTAAAATGAGTTTATCAGTTTTATTCTAGTGTTTACTGTGAAAACAAGAGATAAATTGTATCTGGTTTTACGCCTATCTGTGTCAATAAATCTGTATCCCTAAATGAAGAAACACTCTAGCTGTTTAAAAAAATATGAGGAGATATTGTTATACGTATTAAATAATGAATAGAACTAAAGATGACGTTCACTTTGTAACATTTCCTTTATGAGCCTCTAATTAGTTAAGCCTTTCATCTGCTCACATCGATTCTATATTATTACTACTTCAGGTTACAAGTATAAAAGTGTTAGCGGTATATGAAATACAGATTGATTTCTTTCAGACTATTAACCTCAAACTATCTGCATATGGGTCATTCCATGTCAAGTGATCCAAAATTTGGGAAATTTTTCCCCTCATCCTTTTGTATTTCTTTGAAATTTGGCTCATCAATTGTACCCTTCGAGGTAATCAAAAGTCCAAATTTTTAGATTTTTATCTCTATTATTTTTTTATTTATGACACTTTGATTTTTCGAAAAACCCTCTTTTTTTCATGGATGCTTGAACATAAAATGGACGATAACTCAGTACCAATTATAGATAAAAAGATTTGGTAAAAAGCATTCTAAAGTAAATTAGTTGCTGTTTCATGGGATATGCAACATGACTAATTTAAGAAAAATTTAATTTTTAAAAAATGAAATTCAAATTTTAAATTTCTCAGAAAAGGTATAATGAATTTTTTAAAAAAAATCTCAAAAATTTTTGTGTGTATTTTATTTTTATTTGTGCAAAGTTTCAAGTTGGGATCTCAATGAGATCATATTTTTATGAATCCACTATAATATTAAAATCTGTTCGCGTCCGTCTGTCTGTCTGTCTGTCTGTCTGAAGATCGATCTTCTCGAGAACCCACTGCGAATCGGGAGTCAAACGAGATACCGATCAATTCGAAACTTTCCAAAGAAAACAATGGGACCAATCTCATAATTGTACGACTTTAATTAGCGGATATATTAATTAAAACGTTAATTAACATAACGCTATTCAGAAATTTTTATTTCTTTCCTGTTGCCATTTTGCATATGGGTGAGCAAATAAAATTCTAATAATTGTGTCAAAAGAGATTTTTTTGGCTGCTGTCCAAATCTTAAAAACAACGTTTCCATCTAGAATTTCATTTTTAATTATTTTAAAATTGGTTGCTCTATTCGGACATTTATCGTCTGTCCTTTCTTATTTTTTCACATTCAACGTTCTTAACGCTTTTCAGCATATGAAAAATGTTTCTTTAGTAATGTTTATTGATTGAAGTGTAAGTTTATCATTCACCGGCCTCATATTTGGGTATATTTAGGATGTGCGACTAATTATGTTTATTTTTGTTGGACTTTTTTCCGTCACATGGGTGAGTTTTCGAATTGTAATAAATCTCTTTTTCCTTCCTGTTTCGATTTTTGCAATACAGTTTGTATCGTTAAAAGAACACGTTAAATTAAGATTGTTTGGATTTCTTTAAGCGAAACAGAGTTGAACAAAAAAGATTGTTTTTTAAGGATTTTAACTAAAGCTTAATTGGAATCTGATGGCTTGATATTAAATTAATGCTTATTGGTATTTAATAAGTCTTGGTGCTTTAGTTTCCGTAATCAACAAAAAAGTGTGTGTCATTTTATGTAAAAAGCTGATTGTAATTGTACATAAATATTTTAGATATATTCTATCAGATTTAATTCAGTTTAAAGTGAGCACATATTATAGTGGAGAATGCATATATTTTCATCTTTTGTGCTAATTGAAAATACTCATAACTTGTATTATTGATAAATATGATTAACGTTCAAGAGGTTTTTGCCAAAAATATGCTCTACTGGTGTTTTGCAAACCTTGCATTACGCGTAATTATTTACTCCTTAGCGCTTTAGAAACTGATGTCAGAATAATACAAAAACATCAATCGAACAGCTCTTTCATTTTTTAAGTAGCCCGTGCAACGCCGGGCACGCAGGCTAGTTTTTAAATAAAATTTGACTTATGAAATAATGATATTTTTCAGATTCTAACTAGTTAAACATGAGGTTCTCTTACTGGGGATGGTCTAGTTAGTAGTAATTGATCATGACTATGCTTGAAATGAGCTGATATGAATTTGTAGATTGGTAGCTCCCCCCCCCCCCCCACCACTTTTAATCTTTTTTTTTCAAAACTTTTCAAAATGTTAAAAAAAAATAAATAAATAACCAAAATGAATAATAAACTTATTAAAAGTTGGTAAATGTTCTTCTTTAAAGCAAGAAAAAGTCCCCCTCCCCCCCGCACCACCACTTTTATTATTTTTTTTTCAAAACTATTTTCAAAATGTAAAAAATAAATAAATGAATAAAACAAAACAAAATGAATAGAAAACATATCAAAATCTGGTAAATTTTCTTCTTTAAAGCAAGACAAAGTACATTACCCCCCCCCTTCCCACACCTACGATTAACATTATACTAGTATCCCCCCTCATCTGATGCTTCTTTTTTTCAGACCAAGTGTTTCATTTTCAATCCGAACTTCAAAAAGTGTACTTGATTAATTCACTATCTGATAAGGAGTTATTATTTATTTCATTCCCTACCCCCTGCACCAAGTTTCAATTTTGGAGGGAGGAAAGAAATAGTTTGCCCCAAGATCATATACTAATCTACAAATTCACGTCAGCTCATTTCAAGCATAGTCATGATCATTTACTACTTACTAGATCATCCCCAGTAAGAAAACCCCATATTTAACTAGTTAGAATCTGAAAAATGTCATTATTTCATAAGTCAAATTTTATTTAAAAATTCATAAAAATATGATCCCATTGAGATCCTAACTTGAAACTTTGCACAAATAAAGATAAAATACACACAAACTTTTGATAAAATTAAAAAAAATTCATTATACCTTTTCAGAGAAATTTAAGTTTAAAATTTAAATTTAATTTTTAAAAAATTAAAATCTTTTTGAAATTAGTCATGTTGCATATCCCATTAAACAGCAACTAATGTACTTTAAAATTCTTTTTACCAAATCTTTTTATCTATATTTGGTGCTGAGTTATCGTCCACTTTATGTTCAAGCATCCATGAAAAAAAGAGGGTTTTTCGAAAAATCAGTGTCATAAATAAAAAAAATAATAGAAATAAAAATCTAAAAATTTGGACTTTTGATTACGTCAAAGGGTACAATTGATGAGCCAAATTTCAAAGAAATACAAAAAGGTGAGGGAAAAAACTTTGGATCATTTGACATGGAATGAACCATATGTTCAACGTATTCATTGACGCTACATTTGAGTTGGTTTTCGTTAAAACTTTAGAAGTGATCAGTGACTTAAGGTTCCCCACCATTATTTTTTATATGCAAAACCAGTCTGCTGAATCTACACTTTATTATGTTTATTTCATTCGTAAATTTAAAAACGTAAGGTCATAATGAGCAAAATTATTACTGTAAAACTAGCTTCCGCTCTTCTGTCACTCGATAAGCTGAGTCACCTAATTAACGTTGTGATTATTTTATGTTACGAATTAAGAGTGTAATTTTACATTAAAAATAATTATAACTATCACGCAATTATAATAGTCGAACTTAGATAAATCGAAGTGCAAGGGACCAATGCAAAACTTCGGACTATCCAAATTTCGAATTATTCAAAAAAAAATAATTTTTATGACGTAAAATAACTAATCGTACATTAATTACAAAAAAGAAAATGTATGTTGATTGATTTTAAATAAAAAACACTACAGTTTTTTAAGATCCCCGCTCTGTTTCCTTGGACAGATAAGAACCACTGCCCCTTCTCTGCCTTACAGATTTTTCCATAATAGCTGAAAATAACCTGATTACTTTTCAAATAACTGCAACGAAACTATACTTTGGCATTTTTGAAAGAGTAAAAACTTCGAATTAAAGAAGTTGGACATCGAAATAACCAAGATTTTGTAGCATTAACTGAATACAAGTTTCAAGGGACCGACAAAAAGCTTCGAACTATCCGCGAATTCGAACTAAAGATCTTTGGATTAAAGCTTGACTACGGAGAGATAGCGGATTACCTTGAAGCAGAAACATCATTTGTAATAGGTTGTTTATTGTTATTTTGTATTCGATAGGATCAGCAAGAACGCCTCTTACTACCAGGAGCTTTCTGGCTGATTATACCTATTACAAATGATACCAAACGACGTTTTCGCTTCAAGGTCAACCGCCATCTCTTCGTGGTCAAGCTTTATCCAAGTTCGACTGTGAGATAAATATTCTGACTTCTTATCCAGTGATAGTGCGTTTGGCTCGAACCCAGTCATTGAATTATTTGCTTTGACCAATGATAAGGCAAAGGTTGTGACCCTTTGTCTAATTCTCATCAAATCCATCGAAATTGATTAACTTGGGTTTTTCTCATTTAATACGCAAATGCAGGGCATTCATCGTCAACGTTATTGCCTACTGAGGCTCTTGCGCTAATAAATAAGATCGTTAAATATATTCCCCAACATATGATTAACCTTCCTGAGTTCGCAATTGAACAGAGAAAAAATAACACGGATGATGATACTGTAGCTAAACTTACGGGGATTTTTCATGATAACGTGACTGCAAAACATAGTATCCAGGTTTGTATTTGGATTTTAAGTAAAATGGAAGAAAATTATGGATTAAGGAATTAAAATGCTTAATCCTTTGTAAGTGGTTTCAAAATCGAATGTTATTAGAAACTACATAAAAGTTAATTAAAAAATATTGATCATAACCACATATCATTTAAGTATCGCACACAGACATACTGAAGGCCAATTGAGCAAATAGGTAGGGGGCTCAGAGCACAATTTGAACCAGTCTATCGCTTCTGATTTTCAGAAATAAGCTTAAAACTTTCAAAAAGAAACGGAAATGGGATGTCCTAGGAATACCTACATGCGACACGCTTCTTAAGAAAGAACTAAAAACCTGGCTAATTGTAGCATTGAAAACTCACTTTTACTACTTAGCACAAAATTCTTCAAATGTAAGGAACAAAGAGAGAGAAAGAAACTTTTAGCATTTATGCTAAACATGATCCATTAATTAATAACATAAGTTTTTCTTTCCACAACCGTATGTTCTAAAATGTAGCCAAATAATATACTACAAGTACTCTGAATTCACTTTTATTTTGGGCGTGATGTGGGTAATATTTAGACACGCAACAGATATAGAGCAAAAGAAGTTATTTGGAGTTACGTCATAAATCAGCGTCATTAACCGGCAAGGTACGTTATTTTTCTTTGGGTCTGGAAGCTCCACTATGTGTTACAAAGCTAACACAAACTAAGGGAATATAGACATTAAAAAAGTTTTCTCAATCTGAGGCACTTTCATGCTGTATTTTTTGTTTTTTCTTCGCATTACACTTAGTTTTTATTAATGCTATTAATAAAAACGTTATTAAACGCTATTAAGTTCATTCTCTCTCTCTCTCTCTCTCTCTCTCTCTCTCTCTCTCTCTATATATATATATATATATATATATATATATATATATATATTATAAAGTTTGTAAGTACCCTTCTCTTAAACTATTGTACTACGTACTTGTATAAATAGATGCAAGTGCTTCAAATGTTCCTCTCATAACCTGTATACACTAGGCTCTCTGTTTAACGACTTTCTCTATTTAAAGACGACTTTTCACGGTCCCGGATGCACCACTGTAGTTTTAAATGCATTCTATTTAAGGACGCATTCTACTTAAGGACAATTTTTGTGGTCCCTTGAAAGTCGTTGAATGCAGAACCAACTGTATTTTTTATGTTGTATTTTAGATTTGGAATTATGTTCCGTTTTAGTATTCCTCGTAGATATCCTTATTACAACTAACACTTCAATTGCTTATGAAAGCATTATTTTTCTTTAACTTGAAACTTCGATGGGCTATTACTGTTTTGATGCTATATTTACTGTTTTGAGGTCATTTTTGTCATTACTGTTGTTTGACACTTTACTTTTAAGAAAGTCAATATATGTACTTAAATTGTTCTTCCCATCACTCCAAGATAAGGTTGTAATACAGCTCTACTTTAATAACGCACATACTTAAAACTTTAATAAGGCATATACATGTCAATCTTTTCGTCATCAAAGCAAAATTGTATGTTTCATCCGTTAAAATATCTCATTTAATACTTTTCGTGGAATTGGTGAGTTCAGGTTGCAGCATTTCTACAACCAGTCTCTTGCATCTTATCATCAATCATTCTGTCTATGTTAAAACTCTAATCAACTCGAACTTCATGGTGTATCAATAATCATAAAAATTCCAATCATAAAAAATAATGCGTTCATGAAGAATAACTTCCATCACGAGTCCATGAGCTCGCGCACCAATTTATAATTATTATTATTTTTTTTTTTACAATAATCATCTTCCATAATACACATAAAAAGAATTTCTTTTAAAGCCTACCGAAACGAAACCTCAAGAGTAATCCATAATGTTGCTAACAAATATTAACTTCTAAAAATGAATGAAGATTATTCGTATGATAATTGAAGAGGAAGAAGCATCTTACCATAAGACCCGTGCTCACAGAGATGCCGCGGCCACAGTAGGTGTTGGGCACTATGTCGCCGTAACCGACAGATAGAAAAGTAATGGCCGTCAACCACATAGTGTTAAGTAAATTAGCATGCTCCTCGTCGTGATATCTGAAAAAAGGATAAATAAAAAATTACTACCTACAAAAAGCATCTAGTCCACATCAGAAATGAGCCAACTTTTAGAACCAAGAAATGAAAATTGGTTAGAATAATACACATAGTTTAGTTCTAAAGTAAGAACATACTACTTAAAATACACCACCAACTCAATTATTCCATCCGAGGACTGCAGTTTCGTGCTTTTTAGCACTCATCAGCCCGGAATAGGAATCACATGAACTGGAGGCGAAAAACCTCTTTAGGGAGCCAAGAGAGCCATACAAACTGGTAGCTAATGCAGAATTAGCAAACCAGATGAGCGACAGCAGCAATGGTGCGGTTCAACTCAAAGATTGATGGCAAAGCACGCCTCCAGCTCATGTGATTCCTATTCCGGGCTGATGAGTGCTAAAAAGCACGAAACTGCAGTCCTCGGATAGAATAACTGAGCTGGTGGTGTATTTTAAGTATTTCTGCCTTAGCCCTGGCTTAGGGCGGTAACTTACTACAAAATACCATGCTTTGCCATCAATCTTTGAGTTGAACCACACCATTGCTGCGGTCGCTCATCTGGTTTGCTAATTCTGCATTAGCTACCAGTTTGTTTGGCTCTCTTGGCTCCCTAAAGAGGATTTTCGCCTCCAGCTCATGTGATTCCTATTCCGGGCTGATGAGTGCTAAAAAGCACGAAACTGCAGTCCTCGAATGGAATAACTGAGCTGGTGGTGTATTTTAAGTATGTCTGCCTTAGCCCTGGCTTAGGGCGGTAACTTACTACAAAATAAGAACATACTAGTTAGTTATTGTAAGTTAAGCATCTTTTAGACTAAGTTTCCTAGTTTTGATAGAAGTGATTGTACTTTCTACCTTTTTCGTTAGTACTTTGCTTTTATCACGGTTCTCATTAAGAAACTGTTTTGCCTTTAAAATGAAGGGCTCCTTTTGAGTACTTTATTTCCAAAGTTTCCAAAATTGATTTAGACCGCAATTTCACCACGGTACCATAAGCTTGTTTAAAGTACCATGGTACCATAGATCAGAAATATCCAGAAAATACCATTTTTTTACCACATAGAATACAACGTCTCATTTAATGAATTAAAATCGGTTTTTTCGCTGTTTAATTTCTTTGATTATTGTCGCATATATAAAATTAAGCTTTTCTCCCCTATTTTATTGTTTTGCCCACTTAATCAGAGTTAGTGTCGGTCTTGATTAACTTGGATTATCGGGAGTTGACTATAATTGAGGGGAAAACCCCCCCAAAAAACAAGAAAAGTTTCACAGAAAAAAATTAACTAAAAACCTAATTAGTGTAAACATTCAGATGAAATGCCAGTAGGTACAAAAACAAAGAACGAATTGAAAAAAAAAGAGCGATATTAAGCATTAAAGTTGAACCGTAAAAAAAAACGAAAAAAAAAGAGGGAATAAATCGTTAGTTGAAACGTAAGTTAAAAAATGTAACAGGATTTCGTTGTAAGACATAGCATTTCGTTGTACGTTGTCATAGAAAAATGAAGTTCAGCAGAATTTTGAAACTCAAGTACACTTATCCAAAACAGATGTCCAAGATGGTTAATTACCAAATTGATAGTGAAATCAGAATTTTGTTCTTTCGCATTCCTTAAATTCTTTTCAGTGTGCTGTAAATAAAGGAAATTATAATCTTCAGAAATCTCTATATTCCAGACATCAGCTGCTTTAAAAATTTGAACTTTACTGAATGAACTTTTTCCTTACACAACTACTGTGTTTACGAAATAGCCAGCAGGTTTTGAACGTGATTGAAGTCGGGACTTTCTCAACCAGTCAGGAACTATGATTCTCTCTTTTCTACAGATGCATCGTCATTCATGGTAACTAAACATCTATGACGTTGCACGGGTGTATCAAACACTCATATTCTCCGGCATAAAATATATTTGTCACACGAATCTAGATATCTTCTCGTTTCCCCCCTTTTTTTTAAATCTTTGAGCTTATAACACTCCGAAAAGTAAAATAAAATTGTTACAAAATTGTCTTTTTGAAAAAATAACACATTACTCCACTGTCCAGTACTGACGTTGTTTTCCAAAAGTCAGTTTTGTTACAGGTCTTAGGACAATTCTTGGGGCATTATAATAACTTAAAGCGGTTTCTTTCATGCAAAATCTTTCTTTTTTTCAAAATATTAACTAAACATTCTTACTCGGACTGTATGAAAAACAATTGCTTACATTTATCGTCGAACTCATTTGACGTATATAATATCCAATCTTTATTTTAAACCATTTTGCAACAGAAAATGGAGATTTCCTGCCTACTACTAGTTATCAACCATCAATAAATGAAACTTGCACGTTTAAACATGAACACGATGAGTGCAAAACATTCAATCAAATTATGAGATGGAGCAATATTTATATTTGTCACGAAGCAAAGTTGTTTTAGAGTGAGATTTGGGTTGATCTTCCATAACCCATATATTATTTGTGACCAATTATTTATAACTACTATGTAGGAAAGGGTCTCTGACCTACATCCCGTGCAAAATGAACAGGAAAAAAAAGATTATAAAGGGGTGTGTCACACCTTATGATCAATTTTTACATTACACCTTACTACAGAGATATACTAAATTACTCTTTTTTCTATCTTTGAATACAGATTTGATGCCCCTCCACTTTTGGTATCCTCGATCCGGATCCCATGTGCTCATGCTTTAATCTAGTCCTGATTGAACCTTATGTTGGCCTTATTTGGCGAACTTTTCTTACATTTCCTCTAGAAGAAAGCTAAGCCCAGAAAATCTCAAATAGCACCGCTGAGCGCTTAGTTTAAAAAACATTCGCGAGTGAACTGGGGTTTTAGCGCTATATAGACCATCTGAATTGAATTATTGTTGGATTGTACTGATCGCCGCCGGCAATTTACAATGTGATCCTTGAGTAAAAAAAGGTTAGAGAGCCCTGCTGGAGAGGAACTGGAAACCCTCTTTCGAGAGATATATAACAATTTGGCCTTTGATCCTTCCCTTGGCGAACGACTACCGCAGACATCTACATTCTACAACCTTTCTTTTGCGTGACCAGTGATGGCGAGCATGGAAATTCATATTGTACTTGCTTTTGAAATTTCTTTTCTTTCACAAAGCAAGTTCATGCAATTTTTAATCTGACAGGTGACGTTTAGAAGAATCTTAACTCAGAAGAAAAGACTAATCTGACTACCCTACTAGGGTTGCTCTACAATGAAGGCACTTACTTATCTGAGTACCCTACATTGCTCTAAAGTAAGGCAATCTTCGCTCCATGTTGTGCGAAGAGTAGCCTATAGAGTAAAACATCTTTACTTGATTGAATTTCTTTAGATAAACTGAGTTTTTCCTTTCTTTATCTCTCTCTCTCTTTCTCTTTTTTTAATAAATATGTAAGAACAATATTATCTCTTACTCTACATCTACAGCATCCTCGTTTAACCTAAAAGACCTCTATTTTCGCAACAGTTAGGCTTAAATTCATACTTATAATTAAAAAAAAAAGGTCAAAATACGATGCAGAATTAAGATATTAAAAGTATGAAGCGACAAAAAAAAAAAAAAAAAAAAAAAAAAAAAAAAAAGAGAGAAAGAGAGAGAAAATATGAAATCTAACTTTTTATATGGGTACCTTGCATTGCATTTTGAGAAATTACAAGTATGAAAAGTCAACCATTTCGGAAACAAATTTGACATTAGTACAACAGAAATTCACCGAGTCATGAAACGCAGCGTTTCGTGAGTTACACCACTTTACACTCGCAGTCAATAAAACCTATTTTTTTGGGGGGGGGGGGGTATACAGCAACTAACACTCGTTTAAAATTATACGTATGCATTCAGTACGCTTTTAAAAATCGTACAAATTCAAGTAATGGGGCTTTAAGCATCATGGCACATCACTTGCAATTATTTTTTAATAGCAATGGAAAGTACATTTTGTTTGTTTACTTGGACAACATGTCATTCCTCTGAAAGAGTGATAGTTCCAATCTCATTTACTGCACGTTCCATACTAATTTTGAACTCGAATATCTCCTTAAGTTTTGGTCGCAATTGTTTCAAATTTTGTGTGCCTAGTATTATTTTTGTGTTGGTATTATTTCCCATACAAAAAGTTTGGTTTCATATTTTTTACCGTCATTGTTTTCCGCTTCAAGTTTTAATATTCTACTCAACATCTTATTTTGAACATTTTTTCATGTGGAAGTATGCATGTAGGACTAACAGTTTCGAAAATAGATTTCTTGCAATTTAAATCGGGACACGCTGGATATTATACGTACCTTTAAAAAATACTTTGTTGGGATTTTGCCCTATTTTTAAATAAAAGGTCGCGTATTTATAAAAAAAAATAGTGGGTTCTTGACAAATCAAAAATTACCCCAACGAAAGTTTAAATCATTGTCTACACTGTAACAAAATTCGGAAACGTTTCTAGATATATCGGAAACGTTTCCGAAATAGTAGGAATCCTTCATCCAATAGCGAACTCCTCAATATTCTGAAGCTTTTTGTTATTTCAAGAAATCTAGAGGCGGAAGTGATGACGCAACGCTTCGAAGCCTATTTCATCCTTCCAACACGGGCGCCAATGAGTCGGAAATAACGAGAACTTATTTTTTTTCTTATCTATGGTTGCTGCAGTCAGCAACTGTTTAGCATTGGGTTGTTTGTTATTTCATGTCTAGAGAGTAGTAAAATGTGTCGAAACTAATTTTACGCCTTTGCATTTTGGACTGCCCTTGATTTTTTAGACGACGTACGCAGCTATTAAGTCAGTTAATAACCATTTGCTTCTTTACAATTTCCAATGCGACCATAATTAGATATATATTGTGTGTTCAAGCGTGAATAGTTTCAACATCCGTGTTTATACTTAATGAAACGAAACCCTTTGGGTTACTTATTCAGTTGTAATGGAGGTACTTAGATTTTTTTCCGCTCATGTTCACTTGTAAGTATTAATGAATATTTTAAAACATGTTGTTATATACATTTATATTTTTGTTGATTTGCATTTGCTGAGGCTCCAATTGTAACTGTTTTTGGGTTTATCGAATTAATTTAAAGTTATCCTACATACCTATGTGCGCGGTGTACTATTTGTTGTAACCAACTGAAACTGATTAATTACGCAAAAGAAATAAGATTTATGTTTGAGAAGCAATCACAAAAAAGTTATTTCGAAATACTTGGATGTACATACATTTTGGTTCAAAAAGAAAAAAAAATCAATTGTTTAATTCATTAAAAATATGGTAATGCAAATATTTTCTAGTATTGTAATATGCTTCACAAAAAATGTGCAAGTATTATTTATCCTTTTTTTATTATAATTTATTCATTCATTTAAAAATATTTATACCATTAGAAAATGACCATGTTATCTATTAGTAAGAACATAGTTATGCAATTAATTCATCTGCTTATTCATTTTGTTAAATGTGGTTAACAATAAAAAAATTCCTTGACATTAGTTGTTCCGAAAATAACATTTCCTTCGTGGATATACTAGTTTAATGTAGGGCAGTCAGGAGGAATGAGTCAGGGGCAAAAATGGAACAGCTGCATTTACATGCCGAAATAAAAAGTAATATTATTTCATGTCATCGTTTTAAAAGTCATCATTTTTTAAATACTATGTTATTAATATGCAATGCACATACGGGGAGAAGACGAGGGACGTTCACCACGCTGTCTGTGCCATTGACATTTTCAAGGGGTTGCTTTTTTTAAGGAGGGGGGGGGGGCGCTTTATATCATTTTATGGGTGCACCATCACTCTTATGGTGTGGGGGGGGGGGGACTCTCGTATATATGAAATGGAATAATCATGTAATAGAGTTCAATGTTTTAATAAATAAAATCTATAATGCATTTTGAGCACACTCTAAAAATAAAATCAGTAACCTATTTTGATTAAGTATCTATATTTGTGATAAACTGGAAAAGGGCAAGAACAGAAGAATAAACCCGAATGGTTCCAGCAGGGGGACTTTGGTGTCATATTTAAAGTCATCAATTTCTCTGTTGGTACTTTTCGGTACACTTTGTTCGTCAAAGAAATTGACTTGACGTGAACGAATTTCGGAACGCAAAGTGTAGGTAAGTTCTGTCAAATTTTATCCGAAAATAAAAGCTATCAAGTTTGATACAAGATATGTTTTTAAGTTCTGCATTAAAAATACAATATGTTGATAATTTTGTCTTGAAAATATTGAGAGAAAACTGAAGTTTAATATTGTTTAACAAACAATCCCACTTTTGAGAAAGTACTCCCCTTCCCTCCCCCGACGATTTTGTGATTATGAATGAAACTACTATATTATTTCATAAATTTTCAAAAATTTATAACTGCATATGTTATGCTGTTAACCATGCTATTTGTCATTAGAAATTCAGAAGAAAAAAAAATCCACGAATGATTCTAAAATTGCTTGTTTCATTGCTCTTAGATATGAAAGAATTGAAACTGATATGGCATGCAATACTATAGTAAAGAATTATTTTTTAGAAAAAATCACGGAAAAAGGATTCCGAAATTCTCAGAAACGTTTCTGAAAATTACAGAAAGAGGATTCCAAAATACTCAGAAACATTTCTGGAAATTATAGAAAGAGGATTCCGAAATACTCAGACACGTTTCCGGACATTACAGAAAGAGAATTCCGAAATACTCAGAAACTTTTTTGAAAATTTCATGAACCGCAGCTGCACGATATACTCAGAAACGTTTCCGAATTTTTTTTTACAGTGTAGCTGCCACTAAAAAGAATAAAAAAGAATAAAACTCAAAGATAAAGATACATAAATGAATAATTAAAAGCTCAAAGCTTCGATCGACAAACGATACCTGAACAACGATTATAGCAATCAAGATAGCGTAATGATCTTCAGCACAGAAAAAACTTGCGCTTAAAGGAAATAAAATCTTTACTGAGTGAATGTCTAAACTTTGAAGTAAGAACTTGAATTTAAAATGTAACTAAGCAATCAAAATACTTTCTGAAATTGTTTTATTACCATATTTTCCATTCGTTTTAAGACATATTTGATTTTAAACCGTAAAAAGAATTCATGTTTTGGAATGTTTTAAATTATTCCATTGGAAATAGCAGAGATGTATTACATTGCACAAATAGGGTATACTTCACAGCTTAAACGCATAATTCTTTCGATTGGGAAAGAGAGTCAAGATGTTGGTATGCTCATTGGAATGTTCTTGATATCTTCTAAAAGCTAAATCAATGAACAAAACGGTTAAACATTGTTTCATTAAAAAGATGGAAATTTGAAAAGTAAATAAAGTTTAGGTTGCTTGTTTCAAGAAAAAACGATATGGTTGAAAGTGTTTTACTTTCCAAACGAACATCTAAGCTGCATGCATTTGCCACAAGAATCGCATGCATTCTACTCATTTTGCGAATAACAAAATGATTGCGATTTGTTTCAGTTATTCGATCAAACTAACATCATTAATGTTTTTTGATCAAACCAACACCATAAATGCAGTGTTTTTAGACAAAAAAAAAAAAAAAAAAAAAAAAAAAAAAAAAAAAAAAAAAAAAAAAACACCGTTAATGCAGTGCTTTTTTTTTTAATCAAACACAATTGATACAGGATTATTCCACGTCAAATCGCCTAAATTCAATAGTCGGCCGTGCTGTCATGTCTCTGATTTTTTCAATTATTTTTTTAAAAATAGATATCTATGAGAAAGGCCCAAATTATTTTTTAAAGATTTTTTGAATGAAAATTACGCTTTGGGGAATTTTTTTAAAAATTCGATTTTTTTTATCATTTTTCGGAGTCACCGTTTTGGCATGAATTCAGAAAATCTCTTTAATTTCTTTATTTTTCAACCAAATTAAGCTGAATTCGGTATCAATTTCAAGCTAATATTTTTCTCTTTCAGTGTGAATGACAGAAAGTATTCTATGAACAGTTGAGTGTTGCGACTTTTTATTTAAATTCAGTTTTTATGTTTTTTCAATTGGGAGATTAAATAAGTTATATCTCCGGAGTACCTCATACGAATCTGCATCAAATTGTTTTTGTAGCATATTTAAATCATTTTCTTGCTATGTAGAAAAAAATAAAAGGGTGTTTTTTGTTGTTTTGAAATAAAAAAATAAGTTCGTTTTGCGGAAAATACAAGTTTTCTATTACTTTAAATCCCTTTAAAGCTTAAAAAAGGCCAAAAACTTTTCAGAACAATTAATACTGGATTCTCAAAGGATCTATATCAATAGTTAATCGCTGAAAAGTTGTTTACTTTTGAAAAGAACTGTGCAAAAACCTCCGTTTGAGACTTCGCAAAAATAAATAAACTAATAAAAAAACACACTTTTGATTGAAAGTGTACTAAATATTAAGAATAATAATTTGAAGAAGAGTATAAAACTATATTTAATGGAATTATTTTGCATTTTTTTGACATTAAAGGATGGGAAAAAAGAAATTACTGTTGAAAACTTTTCTTAGCATAATCTTGTTTGGATTACGTTACACCTGACAATGAACTTCCACACTTAGAGTAAGTTCTCCACAACTCTAGATTTCTCTGAAGAAGATTATTTTTGCTAATTGAAGTATATTTTTAAACCTCTTTGAAACTTATTGATAGAAATATCTGACGTTTTCATCTTCTGATACAAAGGAAATAGTAAATAAAAAAAAAAAAAATGCCGTCCGCACAAGCATGCCTTTCATTTCTCATTTTATAATCGCCGAAAACTATGCGTCGATTAAATTTCAAAGCGAAAGAAGAATGATTGCATGAGTATTGTAAGAGCGAAAGATCTTTGTCAGGTGTTACGTAATCCAAACAAATTTAGGCTATGAAAATTTTTCAATAGTAATTATTCTCCCCCCCCCCATCTTTTATTGTCAAAAAAAGCTAAATAATGCCATTAGAAATATTTTTTATACTATTCTTCTAATTATTATTCTTAATATTTAGTACACTTTCAATCAAAAGTGTTTTTTTTATTAGTTTATTTATTTTTGCGAAGTCTCAAACGGAGGTTTTTGCACAGTTCTTTTGAAAAGTAAACAACTTTTTAGCGATCAACTATTGATACAAATCCTTTGAGAGTCAAGATTTTGATCTTTTTTAAGCTAAAAGGGATTTAAAGTAATAGAAAATTTGTATTTTCTGCAAAACAAATTTTATTTTTTTATTTCAAAACAACGAAAAACACACTTCTATTTTTTTCTACATAGCAAGAAAATGATTTAAATATGCTACAAAAAAATTTGATGCAGATCGTAGTAGGTACTCCGGAGATATAATTTATTTAATCTCCCAATCGAAAAAACATAAAAACTGACTTTAGATAAAGAGTGGCAACACCCAACTGTTCATAGAATACTTTCTGTCGTTCACATTGAAAGTGAAAAATATTTGCTTGAAATTGATACCAAATTCAGCTTAATTGGTTGAAAAATCAAGAAATTAGAGAGTCTGAATTCATGCCAAAACGGTGACTCTGAAAAATGATCAAAAATCAAATTTTTGAAACAATTTTCCAAAGTGTAGTTTTCATTCAAAAAATCTAAAAAAAAAAAAAAAAAAATTGGGCTTTTCTCACAGATATCTGTTCGTAAAAAAATAATGGACAAAATCTGAGACATAACGGCACATGGCATTGGGCGATTTGACGTGAAATGACCCTACAGTGTTTTTGTTTCAAAATAACACCATTAATGATTTGTTTTGTGCAATGCTGAAAGCCAATTTTAATAGTTTGGCTAGACTGCTGTCAGACGAATATCATACAAGCAAAATCACTGAACAGGATTCAAAGAAATGATAAGGACAACATAATGCATTCTACTGTCAAAATGTGACTGAAGTTGGACGCTTGACAGTAATTTGAGTGACGTATGTGTATATACGAAGAGGAAATGGTGTCTAAAGTGTCTCGCCAAGTTTCAGATTCTTCACTATTTGGACCGTTATGAAAAATAACAAATAGGTCGTTATGAAATACTAATTTTTGAAGTAAATTTCTAAAAGTAAATACATTAAAAACTCATTTAATCGCTAAATATCCATTTTCTTTACTCTTATTAAGTACGTCTGCTGATTAGAAACTCAAGGAAGTAATTTCGCTTAGTTTCATTAAACGCAAACAATTTAAATGACTTTCAAAATATGTATAGCTGATATTCAGATTTTTAATCATGCTTAGAATGTAATATTAATAACTTCGATTTGTTAACTAATAATAAAGATTTGTAAATGTATGAAAATAAGAAAAAGGTAGGTTAGGAAAGTTGGTATTATAAATTTAAAAATAAAAAACGATATTGAAGTAATTCAAAATTCAAACACTTTTATTTCGGAAATTTTTATGAATATGAAGAACACAATATTTATTATAGGGGAATGTGGGGCAAGTGAAATGGTGAAATATTTGCCCTACTTTTAGCGCCACCTATTTAGTTATATTTTAACTATGTAAATAACACATGTAGTCTATTCCAGTAAAGAAAAAATTATCTTTGAAAATCATAAAAAATAAGATAGCACAAACGATTTTTAAAAATTGATACTCATAGTGTAACATTTTGTCGTAAGTCAAAAATTATTTTTTGTATTAGTAAATGATAATGTGCTGGTAATAAACGTTTGAAACATTGAGGCCTTCTAATATTCGATGCAGTATTTATTTAGTTAATATTTGCTTATTTGTATTTTAAATATTTTGTACAATTAGACAAGTACATGCGGGACAAAGTGGATGAGGCAAAGTGAAATAGTCAATATCGTTTAATTATTCGATCATTTATTAAATCCCTTACGTATTCCTTATTAATTACCTTTATTAACATACCTTAATTTAGTAATAAACTTATGTATTTAATCATTCACTTATTTTCTTATTCATTCATTTATTTGTCTCCATACATTGATTAATTAATTTATTTAATTATTCGTTCATTTTTTTCATTATCTTTTCATTTTTTTCGTTCAACATTTATTTACCGATTCATTTGATCAAAAATATTTTTTATGATCGAATAGAAAGTATTTCATTACAAAAATATTTAATTTTTTTCTTTGCCCCATGAAAAAAAAAAAAAAAAAAAAAAAATGAAAAATTTCCACTTTTCTTTGACAGCAAGAATTTACTATCAAAAATTAAAAAAACCTATTTCATTGCAAGTTTGAAAAAAGTACAATGTTCGTTTTTTATGTACTGTAATTTTCAAAAAATTTTTTCCAATTTGCTCATTTTGAAAAAGTTTAGTCATCTTAAGGGGTTACAGTACCTCAAAAATGATGAAATGATCAAAAATTTTTTTTATTGCTTATTTCACAACTAAAACCTATTCTGAACACAGGGAAAAAGTTTCATTGCTTTAGTTCAAATATTTAAAAAGTTATGAGTGGTTTTAGGCCATGCTCGCTATGTGTTCTTATGCAAAAGAAAAACTTAAAACTGCTTTTTCTCGATGATGGTATTTTTGTGTTTTCATGTCATTAGAATCCCTAAGGATTTTTTTCTATTAAAGATACAGCTTTAAAGTAATACTTTTTGCAATTGGGATAACATATTTGACAAAACTGTGCATTGGATAAGCATTTTATAAATTACTCAAATGTTTAGAGCATGTTAAACCTTTAAAAACCAATTTAAAAAAAAAAAACTCTGATTTTTTACATAATTAATCACAGAAAATTTTCTAATAAACTCACAAGCAAATGAATGCACAGGTTTTTGGAGATGATTATAGTGATCGTTTAGCAAAAAAAAAAAAAAAAAAAATAATAATTAGTGCAAAAATAAAAAAGCCTTAGGGATTTCGAAAAATTGAAAATTTCTTAAATTTTTTGAATTTTTTAAAAAAGTAGGCAATATTTTTAAATTTTGAAAATAAATTATTGATTAAGAAATAAGTATGCATGTTATGGTTTCAAAGAAATGTAAAATTTACTTAAATTTAAAAAAAAATGTCTGAAAGGTACTGTGACCCCTTAACTATTTCACTTTGCCCCAAATTCCCCTACTATTTATTGGAGTCCGTTCTTCGTAAAAATATTGTCAAATATTTCTGTAGTAATGCTTTTTAAAAACTATGCTTTTACGTCTGTCCCATTTTCAGTTGTAATCTGTTTAGAAAAGAAGCGTATAATGATAAGATTGATGTTGAAAAAATGTTTTGCTTGAACAAGTCTTTCCCACTCTATGATAAAAAGTATCAAGGAGTTATGTGGGGCAAGTAAGTTTTCAATTCAAAGGAGAAAAAACATAATAAAAGAATATATTTTATGCTAATTATAACAATTAAATCTAACCCCAAAATAGTTTTGACAAGGAGTCAAGATAAAAAACCTCATGCTTTCTCATTTGAAACGCCTTTTTATAGATGAAAGTACTGTAAAAAATGTTAAATTATTATTTTAACAATCTTTCACAGCTTTTTCAGTTCCAGATCAATTATCTTTTGTAAAAAGACAGTAGAATTCAAAAATCTATTGCTTAATTTTTCCTTTATCTATAAAATATTTTGGGGGAATATATTTTCAAGATTTTTTTTTTTCCTTCAAAGAAAACACATTTCACAGAGAAAGTTGCGAGATAATCAAGAAATGCATCAATCCGTAACGTTCATTCTTATCTGGTAAAATTAATAATATTCTATCACTATCAAATGTTTCACTACGTCAAATTTTCTGTTATTGTAACGTTTTTTATAATATAGTTTGAAGACCTTGGAAGGAAAAAAAAACTGATTTACTAAATATGTGTTATCAATGTATGAGACCGTCAGAGAGAGCTAAAGTGGATAAAGTCTATGAACGACTTGATCTACTTTTAACTGTGAACGCCTCGTATAATAAGGGACCAAAGTGCGTTGTGTTGAATGAGACTTTCAGAGCTAAAGTGAATCAAGTCCTTCGTGAACTTCCAATTTAGCTCCGAACGCTTCATATATAAAGACTAAATTTATTGACTTTTTTTTTAAACTTTGGAGTGGGAGGAAATTTCAGAGAGACTCGGGGGAGGAAATACTATTAGGAATATGGTGTTTGTAGAGTTGTAAATCGATTAAAACTGAGAAAATATTTAACGAATACGTGTTTCATGGTTAGGTGGAACCCCATTCTTGATCCCGAAAGTTGTGAGTTAAAAAAAAAAAAAAAAAAAATGAATCCGTGAGCAATCAATGTAATTTTCGTTCAAAGGTTTTATCGAATCTGCGCCCATAACACGGCTCCTTTTCCTTTAACTACGAAAATAGAGCTACACGTTCTCAAGGTCATAGCTCAACTTACCAGAGCTGCTCTATGATTCTCGGTTTAGCGTCTAACCATATTAGGAGGAGGGCTGACGATTAATATGCCGGTAAATAATATTGGAGAAAATAAAAGGAGTTGCACTCTAAATTATGCTTTAAATGTTTGTTAGTGACATTGTTTTTGCCATTACTCGATTTAGCGTTTCCACATAAAACGTTATTTTTTTCAGTCCCTCGAATGGCATTAAATTGAGGCTCTATTTAACAAAATTAAGTGACGATGCAGCAAAATTACATACAATGGCAGCAACAATATTTTAGTTTGAGGTATATCTTTTATTTTGCTTACCCAATAATATTTTTGAGGTAAAATGAAATCTTTAAAATTATGCGACTACTTATTACTAGTTTGAAAGCTAATTTATAAACGCAGTAAGATAATGTAGGGTAAAGTGAAATGGTGAAATATTAACTCTGCTTTCAGGGTAGTCTATCTGGTAATATATTAAATATGTAGTAACACATCTAGTCTATTACAGTCAAGATAAAAATACCTCTGAAAACCATGGAAAATGATAATACAAGCAATTTTCAAATATTGATACTCATATTGTAATAGTTTAGTCAAAAATTATTTTTGTTATTATTAAATGATAAAGTTCTTGTTATATATATTAATATTTTAAATATAAACGAGACCTAGAAATATCAGTATTATTTGTTTAATGTTAAAGATAGTTTATATTTTAAATGCTTTGTGCAGTTAATCAAGTGCATGCTGGGTAAAGTGGATTGGGAAAAGGGAAATAGTTCATTTCGTTTGCGTATTCAATCTTTTATCAAATCATTTACGTATTCATTTATTAATTATTTCATTTACACATTCCTTCATTTAGTAATTCACTTATTTATTTATTCAATCATTCACTTATTTTCTTATTCATTCACTATTTTATGAACCGATTTATTTTTTCTCATTTATTAACTTACTTATTTATCTTATTCGTTTATTCTTTCAATTCCTTTTCATTTATTCATTCATTATTTTATTTATTTCTCATTTATTTGATCAAAAATTTGATCTTTAATGATCGAATAGAAAATAGTTCCCTAGAAAAATATTTTACTTTTTACTCTACCCCATGAAAAAAAAAAAAAAAAAGTGAAACATTTCCACCTTTTTTTAGAGGTAAATAATTTACAGCCAGAAAAAAAATGTTTCAATGCAAATTTTGTCATAAAATATATTGTTCTTTCTTTATGCAAAGTAATTTTTAGAACAAATTTCCGACTTGTTCATTCAGAAAAAAGTAAGTTATCTTAACTACTTCACTTTGCCCCACGATCCCGTACAAATCGTTCAGATTTTTTTTCTTTAAGATATATTACGTTTTGTAGTAACAGAAGCAGTATGTTGGTTTTCAAAATAGAAAGTTGAATAAATATCGTAACTGAGTTGTTAATGTTGTTGTTGGCGTGTCCGTAATAAACTACTACGAAAAGATTGGTGCAATTGCCTTGAAAGGTTCGACATCTTTATTAAGAGATAAGACAGTACAAGAAAGATTTACAACACATAGAGAGGAAACAACACGCAGAGCACCGGCGGGAATCGAACCCGCAACCTCCGGCATAATCGTAACTGAGTAAGTATCATTAATGTAATTGAAAATCTGCTGAAGGTTAATTTCGCATTGCGAAAATATTTTTAGTTTTAGATTTTTTTTTTTAAAGTATGCGATCGGAAATTATAGAATGTTTACTATACTTCAGAAAGTTGCGTACGCGTTTGCTCACCATGTTAACTGCACATGAACTTCGAATAGATTGTTTATCATTACACATTAACGGTACTTTAAACTGAAGTATTTTTTGTAGTATTTAGTCGGCTTCGGGTGTACATATTTATGATGCATTTCGATTTCCACATTATGAAGATCAGAAGACAAAATAAAATTTGTGTTCAAGTCAGAGTTAATTCAATTAAAAGCTAAAAATAATATGTTAACAATGGAAAAAAAGTTTTATGGCGCTTTAAATTTTCCTAAAGTAAATTATATGATTTTTTTTAAAGACACAGCAAGTTTAAAAATACTTTTTGAATATACTTGCCCTCTTTTTCAAAACACTTCGATGGACACTTTTCAGAACACTTAACTAGCTCAGCCTGCTCTTTGAACACGTTTGGGAACATTTCTTGACCACTGTCACATGTAGCTTATCTTAGAACACTTAGTAGCACTTTTTGGGACCCTTTTGAGAACATTTATGAAACACTCATCTTTTTAAAAAACTATTGATTTTTAAAGAAGTATTTGCGTCCAATCAACCTCACTTTGAGGGGGGGAGGGGGTCAGCCACCGGGCAATATGGTCTTCGACTAGTGGGGGAAATTCTTTGCAAATGCATTCGAAACGCCAAAATGATGAATTATAACTCGATTTCTGTTGGTATCATATTGAAGGATTCTAGTTACTGGTAATAAAATAATGCTGTGACTTTTTTGTTTCAGTTCATCAGAAGTAATTACTGTTTTTGTTCCTCAGATTGGAATCAAAAATAAAAACGCAGTAAATGCGACTAATTTTTTTTTTCAATTAAAAATAAACCTGAAAAGATGATGCATAACGCTTTTTCTCCTTAGAATGTCAATTCCTGATGTCACTGTACTTTTCTTGCGCTCAGTATCTGAGCGCAAGATTTAAAGCGTAACATATTTCCATCTTGAAGTTACGCAGATTCCCCCTCCCATTTGTAACAAAGAAAGCTATAATTTCACAAGTGTGCCCGGATGTGCCCCAATCTGTTATCTAATGTGTTTTCAAGTTTTAATTTAACAAATCTCCTGAGCAGAACACACCCGGTACACTTTCGAAACACTTTCTTTCTAACGGAACAGATTCGGAATACATTTCAGTGCACTGAACATATTTTAGTACACAGTCAGACAATCAGAACACTTTTTCGGAAGTAATGGTTTCCAGACGTGTTCATTATGTGTGCTGGGAATTTACAATGGAAATTTATACATTTTTTTTTATGGATAAATGCAGTAAAAGATATAATGATAATTTCTCATATTAAACTTTATTTTCTTTTCTTATATTTAATAGATAAAACTTTTAGCTCTCAGAATATATTGAGGCTTAAGAATTATACTGTTTTGCGAAAAAACTTAAAATACTTACTTCATTGAGTTATTTTTAATGAAACATGTCCATGCATCGATTCATTTTTTCAGCATTTTAAGTTTTATTCATTTTGTATCAACTTAAAATAAGTGTAAGAGTACTTAATAGCAATACAGCCTTCCGATCGATATGTACTTATCTCTCTTTCGACAGTACTGTCCATCGTTAAGTTTTAGCTGCATTTTCTTCACTGAAGTTCCCACCATTTAAGCCTCAACTATCGTGACAAAAATTGTTAAAGAAATAAACATTTACATAGCATCTCTTTCATTATCAATGCGGAGTAGAAAAAATTACAAGACTTTTTGTTATGATAGTCGTGCTGATTTTATAAAAACAGAGTTCCTGAAAAGTATCAAATATCTGTTTTAAATAAACTGCTCCCTCCTTTTAGACTTCTGAATGCAGATTTCAATGTCTTTACATCTAAAAGCGAAACTAAATAAATAAATAAATAAACAAAATACACTTTTTAAATTGAAGAATGATGTATGTAACAAAGATGCGTATGGTGACTTTTGATGATAAATCCAATAGTTGTGCTTTACTTTGTTGTAGCGAAGTAGTATTTGATGTGTATCAAAAATATTTAAAGAATTTTCATTATCATTTAAGTAGTGAATATTAAGTATAATTGTACTTCTTGTTCTATAGTTAAATTATTTTAACGGATATTTCTAAAACAATTGCTGACTTTGTGAAAAGAAAAACGTTTTTGAAAAATTATTGGATTTTCATTCAAACATTTTTGGATTAAAACTATTTTCAATGTGCATTTCACTGCTATTTCGCGAACATGGCAGTATAATTCCTTTAAATGCATTGCGCTCTTCCTCAAAACGTTTAAACAAATCATTAAAAGACGCCAGAAGTTTTCTAATTTTGAAGAACTACTTAAGTTTTTTGTTCAACTTTTAATATATGTTTTGAAAGTACTTTGAAGAACTTTTTCATGATTGCAAAACTTGAATTGATAAACAGCTGTAAGCATCATTAACATTTTCATGACATGTTTTTTGTATGTAGAGACATCGACTAGTGTAGCAGGGAAGTCAATCCTTGTACAACAAAGCATTTATTTAGGGGTCTGCACTAAACGCGAAGGAAGGAATAGTAAGACGCAATGTGAATATATGGCAAGCTCATTAAAGAAAAACATTTTTCGCTGTAATGAAGTAAAAACAAATACCTACTTTGATCTAGCGTTATTTCGATAATGGTAGGTTCGTCAGTTGGGGGGAGGGGGGATTCAAAATCACGGAATCGGAATGAAATAAGCTAACTTCTCGGGAGTTTTTATAACATCACTGTAAAAACTGCGAAAAAACTGTATGCTTTCAGTGAGACATACGTTTATCAAAATAAGAACAACATTGCAGAATACTTTTTTTAGAAATAGCACTGAAGAAATTTAACAAGATTGCTGATGACTTTCCTGTGAGAGGACATTTGTTTGTCCTTTGTACTCGGGATTTTAGGACAGTAAAAAGAATGTTAAACAAATATGACAGATTATTACCATGTGAAATCCAATCTCTTCTTATAAGTGAAATTCTGAAATTACTTTAACATTCACCGTCACACCTGTTGGAAACAATGAAATCTGTAACTGCTAAAACAGGTACTCTTAATTTTTTAAGAGAACTTCTTTCCCGAATTGAGATTTTGAAAAAAGATTCTACTGGGTGACAAATGTTTTCAATTATCAACATTCATGATGTTTAAATATTCGATAGAGCACCAAAGGAACGGTTTCAAACTAGCTATTTTGTAGACAGTTTTCAAGAGCATACTGCAAAGTAAAGCTTGTCGGCTGAACTACTTTTGCCAATATCGCATATAAAGAGAAAATTTTCATATTGTATGAAGAAATACCAGATATAAAGATGATTATTCAGTGCAATTTTGAACATAATCATACTAAAATGTACATCGAACTTGATACACAAAGCTAGACAAGAGAAAGGATAGAAAAAGATTAGGACTCGACCGATGCATCGGCGCCGATGGTTCAACAATTCAGCCATCGGCATCGGCGGCCGATGCTGACTTGCAGGAAACGTCGGCCCATCGGCCTTAAAAACGTCGAAAAGCCGATGGAATTGGCCGATGTTTTCGAAAAAAAAAAAAAAAGACCTTTGCAGTTTTACTTTTTAATGCAAAGTAAAGGGAGTTATTGTTTTCATATAAAATTGTTTTCTTAAACTTCAGTATGAATTTCTATTTTAGTCACCCCTGAAAGAGTTTTTAATACTGCATTGAGGTACCAAACAAGTTAATTATTGCGTTGTTTCTTGCGGCTGGATGTACGTATGTGTCTCTCATAAGTCATAACTCAAAAATAGTAAGCTGTAGAAGGTTAAAACTTCGCATGTGGGGTGTGCGTAAGTTCCAGTTGTGCACTTCCCTTTTTGTTTTCGATCGGGTGTTCTAAAAAGCCTATTTACTCATTTTTAGTGACTATTAATTACTTATTTCAATACTAAACTAATATAGCGTCTCAACTGGCGATCATTTGGTGATAAACTCTATAGCAAAAAAATTGACGCACTAAGAAGGAGTGATCCAATTGAGACGAAAATTGGTGGATAGGAAGACAATGCACAGAATAGTAAATGATTAATATCTGAGAACGATTGAATAATAATTTATGTCAGAGTTACAGTAACAAGTTCAATGAGGTATTGACCCCCCTCTAGCCTAGATACAAGATGGATCACGATTTGGGAAACACCGATAAAGCTCCGGGAGTTTGCCCTACGATATTTCCGGCCAAATTCTCTCCAATTGTCGGACGAGGTTATCAACATTCCTTGTCAGATGCAATCGCCATCCCATCATATCCCAGACATTCTCGATGGGAGAGAGATCTGACGATCTTGCAGGCCACGGAAGAATTTGACAAGCTTGCAGACAGTTCATAGCAACACATGCCGTAAGTTATCTGGCATTGTCCTGCTGAAAACCAGTCGAGGGTACGGCAAAAGGAACGGCAACAAAACAGGTCTTAGGATGTCGTTGACGTACCACTGTAAATTAAGTCTACCTCTAATTACGACCAAAGGGGTCCAGTTGTCAAAGGAAATAACACCCCAGACCATAATGCCTTGTTAAGAACCAGTGTGGCGTGCAAAATTTAAACCAGGATCCCTCCTTTGCCCTGGGTGTCTCCAAACATATCTTCGATGATCGTCATGACACAGTTGGAAGCAGGATTCGTTGCTAAAGACTATATATCCTCAGTCGGCACCATTGCAACCTGATCGAGCCATGCACCACTGTAATCTGGCTCGACAGTGTGTAGGCGTCAGTGGCAGGTGGCGAAACGGTCGACGCGAGCGTGGATTTTATTGTCTCAACCGTCTGTAAATGGTCATGATAGACACTAGTGTTTGGGTTGAACGTCTGATGGTTCATAGGTATGAAGAAAGCGCGAGGACAGCTGATCGAACAATCACTCTGTCCTCACAATCTGTTGTGACCCTAGGTCGACCGCTATCATCCTGACGTTGAACTCTGCCATTTTCCACCTATCCTTGCCAGCATCTTCGAATCGCCTCGTCGCTTCGACTCAAATGACGAGCGATTCTCCGATTTGATCAACCGGCCTCTTTCAATCCAATGATACGACCTCTTTTAAACTCTGACAGTTGCTCGTAATGAGCACGAAGCATGCGGCGAGGCATTTTTAAGTTGTTGAAAGATAAACTGAATCGCAATCAAACCGAAAGTTTTAACAACTGTTGAAGAACTGCTCTTTACATACATCTGCAGGATGCGCAGTTTCGATGCGCTGGATATCAAACTATTCATTCATTGGACACCAAATTTTAATTATTTTCTCATCTGGTCAAAACTATCATGCATACAAAATTTCAAAGCAATCGGATGATAGCTTCTTGATGCGTCGATTTTTTTGTTATAGAGTGTATATTGCCGAATCGGAGATCATGGAAACAAAGCTGAGATGGCGAAACCGGTTTTTGTGACATGTTGTTAGATTCCCGTTGAACCGACGGTAATTTTTAGAACACTTGCGTGCTCCCCCCCTCCCTCTAATTCTGAAATTAAACTCTAGTTGCACTTCCGAGTTGTTTAAAACTAACACCATTCATAAAATTAGGGATTTTTTTTTTTCAAACTTAATCTATTGTTTAGGAAGAATTTAGAGCATTAATGTAAGAAATTGATTAAAGACGTTTTGAATGGTGACATAATTCGGAAATCAAAGGGACTTTTGAATTTTTTCTTCGGAAGTGCTGAAGTCGACTCATAAACTCTTCCGAGGCGTTGGTGGTAGCGGTTGTGTACTAAACAAATGAGGCCGAAGTTGGGAACGAAGTTTAATGTTGTGAGTTACTCGAAAATCAGCGGGTGATCCCCCCCCCCTGCACCTCCCTCGTGGTTTCAAGCATTTCTTAAATATTTAGCAATTATTTATTTTGCTCAAGAAATGTCATTTTGCGTATTTCTCATTCTTGTTTCATCTTCATTTCATAATGGCCATCTTTTTTGCATCATTTATAGCGATCGATTTTTTTTTCTATTGTAAGTAACTATTTTCATGTATTTTTATAAAATCAATGAACGAATTATTTTCATTTTCATCACATTTTTAATAATATGTTATAGAAAAGTTTCAAGGATTTTCTATTAAGCATTTTTTTTAAATTTCAGCAAATTACTGCTAAATTGAAAAATTTGATTTGAACTTTTTTGTAGTGCTTCATAAAAGATTTTAAACAATCAAGTTGTTCAATATTATGTGTGCAAACATCAGATCAAGTAGTATATGTATTCAGTTATTATTAACTTGGAGTAAATATCGAGTTTGTTTATTGTAGTTACGTTTTAAGAACCTCACTCTTTTCATGGCTATTTCTTTTTTCAGAAAAAATTACGTCACTGTTATAGCTTTTATGAAAAATGCAAATTTTTCTATTCATAAATTTTAAATAAGTGTAAAAATATTCCTATTATGATTTAATATTTTAATTTATTTGTTACCCTTTTTGTTTAATTTCATGACTAAAAAATGTCTACGTGCAATCTTTCCACTTTAATTGCGTAATTTGTTGACGGTTTCATATTTTTATTCTTAAATTTTTTTTGAATAATTAAACAACATAATTTAAAGTTTTTTAACTATGTATAGTGTACATAATCCATACATTATTACAATATTGCTGAAATTTTAGTTATATGTTCAATTAAAAAAAAACAAATCAGTTGGTTATTAAACAGTGTCTTTGTTTTTCTTCCTTTTTTTGGAGGGGGGGGGGGGTGTTGTTCTTTCTGTATCATCATACAACACTCAAAAAAGAGAAGCATAACTACACCCTCTACAAATTGTACGTAGTACGATCCAAAATTTCGGGGACAAGCTGTATAAAACTTTACTCAGAATAGTTCACATTACCAAAGCACATCCACCTTCAAAGGATCACCTTGAGGGACTATGTACTTCTGCCGCAGTGCTCATATAACTTTTGGAAACACTCCTGGAAGCCTTTTTCACAACATACTATGATGCAGCTTTATCTTCTGACGAAAGAAAGCGGCGTCCATGCAAATGTTTTTTTGCTGGGAACAGGTAAGAGTCACACGGAGCTAAGCCCGACGAAACGTTATGTTATTTGTTTGTCATATCAGAGCATTGATTAATCAAACTGCGCTCCTCAACATGAAAGTCGCCTTCTTCCCCACGATAAAGTTAAAGCAGCAACGCAAGAGGCCTTGTAGGAGGTTGCGAAAAATGGCTGCCAGGAGTGCTTCTAAAAGCTGTAAGAACGTTGGCAGAAGTGTATAGTCGTTCAAGTTGATTATTTTGTAAATAGATATGCTTCGGTAATGTGAACTATTCAGGGTAAGGTTTTATACAGCTTGTCCTCGAACTTTAAGATCATACTACGTACGTATGAGTTTTCAACTTACTATTCCATAACGTTTCTAAGTGACGCATGTTTACACGTACGAAGACATTACCAGAGAACTTGCGATAATTAACTGAGGAGGTGTTCAAAATGGATATTTTGGTCATCTATATGTTCTTTGGTACATATGCGTGTGCAAATGTGCCGAAAAAACTTGTGAAGTTTAAATTGATTGATCGTAAAATAGAAATTAGTTCGAAATTTGATTTTTTTTTTATTACAAGTACTTATTTGTAGAAAGGAAGTAAAGTGAAATAAATAAATGATCCTTTTAAATCTCTGACAATCTTATAAGTTTATTTTCGTTAGATTTTTTTTTTGCCATCGGCCAACGGCATCGGCCATCGGCCATCGGCAATCGGCCATTTAGAGGAAAACAATCGGCAATCGGCCATCGGCCATCTTTGAACAATCGGCCAACAATCGGCATCGGCCCATCGGCCAAAAGATGCCATCGGTCGAGCCCTAAAAAAGATTTCCATGGAGGATGTATTTGATGAATATGAATATAGTTTTATACACACGTAAAACTTCTGCTTTTTATCTCAATTTGTTAGTTTTTCTATTTTTTTTACTTTTTTACACCAGACTTTATTATTTCACTAAAACAAGACGGGAGAAAGAGGAAAATACACGATGTATTTTTTTTTTAAATAATGAATTTATGAATACGGACTTCATTAATTATTTTTGTCATTTTGGTATATTATTTTTTATTATCATAAATCAGTTTGAAACAAATCTGCTTCACTAGATTTACATTTTCATCACTCTAAACTAGTCTTTCAGGATTTTTATTGCAGAAAAGGCGTAAGTCCAAATTAAAAAGAAAATTCTTTAAATAATTTCAGTGACGAAATGAAACGTAATGTAAGGTGAGGTAATGATCCTACTTGTGGCTATATTAATCATAAAAATTTTTTTCGTAGAATTTAGTTCATTTCTGAATGAAATAATCACTTTTTATTTATTCCTGAAAAGAGCTTTCAAACGTGCATTATGCACGCTAATAGCACATGCTCTCCCAACGCACTTTCTTTGCGTTCACTGATATCAACTGCGTTTTTGTTCTAGTAGGTCGTCTCTCTCTTCTAAAGTAGTTTATTTAGTTTGAATTATTTCAAAGCATTGACTTATTACTTCAAATGTAAAGGAAGACGCTGTTTTTACATATACAAAATTTGAAAGGAAATAATAAACAATTATAAGTTAAGATTTTTTTTCAGCATCGTAAATAAGAATAAAACTTCCAAATGAAGCATACAAAGTGTGTTCGAAAAGTTCGGTGAATTGTGCCAGAAAAAAAGGAAAAAAGTGAAATAAGCAAAATAGTTTTACAGGCCTTCAAAGTATTCGCCATTAGCTTCAATACAGTTTTGACATCGGGTGTAGAATTGTTGGAAACTGTCTGCAAACGCTTCTTTCGGTATGGCTCGAAGCACCATTGTCACACGTTGTTCGATCTCAATAATGTCGGAAAAGCGTTGGCCTTTCAGAACTCCTTTGAGGGGGGGAAACAGGTAGAAGTCCCTGTGAGCAAGATCAGGAGAATATGGAGGGTGATCCAAAACTGTAATCTGGTGCCTGGCGAGGACATCCTCCTGTCCGTCTTGAAATCGGGGTTCACATTACCTTCCAGAAATTTTTTTAAAGTTTAAGTAAATTTTATTATTTTTTTGAAACCATAACATGCATACTTATTTCGTAATCAATAATTTATTTTTAAGAATGTAAAAAATTGGGAACTTTTTAAAAAAATTTGGGAAATTTTCAATTTTTGCAAATCCCTGAAGCTTTTTTTGTTTTTGCACTAATTGTAAAAAAAGTGTCTTAGTAAACGATCACAATAAATCACCTCTAAAAATCTGTGCATTCATTTACTTATGTGTTAATCAGAAAATCTTCTGTGATTAATTATGTAAGAAATTGTAATTTGTTTTGGTTCTTAAATTTATAATATGCTCTAAACATTTGAGTAATTTACAAAATGCTTATCATATGCACAATTTTGTTAATTATACTATCCTAATTGCAAAAAGGATTACTTCAAAGTTGTATCTTTAATAGAAAAACAAAAAACCTTAGGGATTCTAATATCATGGGAAAAAAAATTACCAAGAAAAAGCCTCCAACCAAACCAAACTCAGTACACGACAGCTCATGGGAGCCAAGACCTACTATGCCCATCTCAGTCTTCCTGACCAAGGTTTCAGGGGTTCTAGGCAGATGTTACGGTTAGGTGGTCAGCCGAACTCGGAAATTCCCAGGAATTCGTTCTCAAGCACGCTTGGCACTCATTTTTATCAACCCACTGAAGGGAAGAACTGCTGAGCGCTACCACTTAGCCACTGGGCTTCACCGGTCTTATCTCACTCTGAAATATTTACCGGTTGCTTTATTTAAGAAGAAAAAGTTAATAAATTAAGTGGTTACTTGGAAAACAATCCGTATGCCGTAGAAACATTCACGAAAATTAAAAATTTTACTGCTTACTCTACTGAGTAAAGAATATTAAGTGTTAAAGTGTTATCCTATCGAGGTAAATTTTTGCCATCTTAGACGGCTACTTCTTTTTTTTTTAGCGTCTTTTTTATTTGAATTAACAAAGCTGATTAATCTATATATTAATTGTCTCAATAAAAATAATAAAAATGTAAATGAAAATAATAATGCATTTTTGAGTTTTTCCTTTTTGTAAAAGTAATACTCTTATTGATTATTACTTTCCTCGAGGAATTATTCTATCAATACAGTTTGATATTTCGTGTCACGTATGACGAAAATAGTGAACCATTTATTTTCAATGAAGCTCGGTGTGGAGTTGATGGTTACGATATATTCGTGGATGATGTTGAATAAAATTTTATGTTTTAGGAGCGTAGTTTGCAGTTAACATCGCATTTAAGTTATGAGAACGTCTGCTGCTTTCGTTTTGCAGTAAATTTAAGATAGCGTTTGCAATATAAATCAACACTTGCATGATATATTGTAACGGATTCGGTGCGACTTCCACTTTCTTGAAATGAAGACACAGTTCTTGATAAAAACACAGGAGCTTTATTTACACTATGTACAGGAGAAATCGTTAACATCTGCTAAAATAATCATCAGCAATTAAGCAAATATCACTCAACACCGTAAACTCAACGGTTACACTCATATTTACTTCCAAATACGAAAACAACACAGCGAAATGCCTCGCTATAAACAGAGCTAATACACACTCTCAGTACAAATTCTCAATCGAAACTAAACTTTTTATCCATCGCTAACGGCTTATATACACACCGAAAAGAAATCTCTCAAAGATTCCAGAAAATGCTACAACGTTCTACAACTACACTTTCATTGATAAAATCAATGAATGAAATAAGAAAAAAAAGAATAGGGGGTTGTATATTCATTACGGGAAACTATTTACAGGTTACGTTACTACAATAATTATTATTTACAGAATTTGTAACATTGCCCCCTTCCCAAGGACTGCACGTCCCGGGCAGTACAATCCCCAGAAAGGGTGCAAACTTCTATCACAAGTTCACAAATACACACATTAAATAATAACCAATAATGCATAGGAAACACAATAATAACAAGAAATATTACTAAACATTAAAAGCAAAAAAAAAAAATTATCTACAACTTTTATGTTATCAACCATGGTTGTTTACGTAATACTCATGAACTATGGCCATAGTATGGGGCTAACCGATCATAATGTACAACCCTAGGTTTTGCATTAGGTGATTTTTGGATCCTCACTACGACGTCATTTAGTCGGTTAAGGACTTTGTAGGGTCCATCCCAATGCGACTGCAATTTGGGTGACAGACCTTTCCGTCGGATGGGATTCCATAACCAAACCTTGTCGCCTTCGTTGAATTCATGTCCAGTAGACCTTGTGTCGTATCGGGTCTTCATCTTCTCCGCCGCGATGTTGATTCGCTCTCGTGCGAAGTTATGAACGTCTTCCAACCGGGCCTGGAGATCCTGGATGTATTCCTCAGGCGATGCAGGCGCATCCGGAGGACGACCGAAGACGAGATCACAAGGTAGCCGAAGCTCTCGTCCGAAGAGCATCTGAGATGGGGCAAATCCAGTAGTCTCGTGGACAGCACTGCGGTAGGCCAGCAGGAACAAAGGTAGCTTCTTGTCCCAATCCTGTTGATTTCTGGATACCATAAGCGAGAGATTATTCAGGATTGTGCGGTTAAATCTCTCCACCATGCCGTCCGATTTTGGGTGTAGTGGTGTAGTCCTAGTTTTCTCAATTCCGAAAATTTGACATAGGCCCTTAAACACAGTAGAGACGAAATTCCTCCCTTGATCGGAATGAATCTGCAAAGGTGTTCCATATCTCGAGAACCACTGTTGGACTAGAGTCTCTGCTACGGTGGTAGTCTCTTGATCTGGAATGGGATATGCTTCCGACCATTTGGTGAAGTAGTCGATGGAAACAAGAATGTATTTGTTCCGATCAGCAGTTTTTGGTAGAGGACCCAGGATGTCGATCCCAATTCGTTCGAAAGGAGCTCCAACGTTGTAGAGATGTAGCTTCCCTCTGCTTCTCTTTTTCGGTCCTTTACGAGCAGCACAGGCGTCACAAGAATGGCACCACTTCTCCACGTCATCCTTCGCCTTACTCCAGAAGAAGCGCTCCCGAACTTTATTGAGGGTTTTCAAGACACCAAAATGTCCTCCAGTCGCAAACCCATGTATTTCTTTCAGAACATCTGAAATCCTTGATCGGGGAAGTAGTAACTGCCACCTAGACGTTTTGCCGTCATCCGATTCCCATTTTCGGTGTAGCACGCCGTTCCGTAAATGGAGCGAGTTCCATAAAGCCCAGGATCTTTTTGTTGCAGGACTGAAGATGGAAACGTCCTGCCAGCTAGGTCGCCGACTGTCGCTTTCCATGAACTCCAAAATTGGTTTTATGTCGGGGTCTTCAAGTTGATCTTTTCGAACTTGGTCGTCACTCCATGGATCAGGTTCTGATGATATTGGAGTCACTGTCACCTGATAGGCGGTAGGTCTAGTCGTTCCATACTGTTTCTCGATTCGGGAACAATAGTGGCAGTTCTCAGGACAGGGTCTTCTTGATAAAGCGTCAGCATTACCGTGAGATAGCCCTTTTCGATGCTTGATCTCCATGTCATATTCCTGGAGCCGCTGTATCCATCTGGCTATCTGGCCTTCCGGATTTTTGAAGTTCAAAAGCCAAGTTAATGAGGCATGATCTGTCCGAAGCAGAAATTTTCGGCCGTGGAGGTAATGATGGAAGTGTTCTACAGCTTTCACTATGGCCAGTAGCTCCTTTCTGGTGACGCAGTAATTTCGCTCCGACTTTGATAAGCATTTGCTCCAGTAAGCGATGACATGTTCATTTCCGTCAATTTCTTGGGATAAAACAGCTCCGATGCCCTCGTTGCTCGCATCAGTGTATAGGATAAAGGATTTTTCAGGCTGAGGATAGGCGAGGATAGGCGTTGATGTTAAAGCCTCCTTCAGTCGTAGAAATGCATCTTCGCATTCTTTGGACCATTCAAACTTTTGCTTGCTCTCCGTCAGCTTATGCAAAGGTCGTGCAATGTTGGAAAAACCCTTTACAAACTTCCTGTAGTACGTGCAGAGCCCCAGGAAACTTCGCAGCTGATGGATGTTTTCGGGACGACTCCAACTCTTGACCGCAGATACCTTTTCTGGATCGGTTTGTACACCTTTAGAAGAGATGATGTGACCAAGGTAGTTCACTTCCCGGCGGAACAAATTACATTTGGACGGGCTTAACTTCAAATTGGCTTCCTTAAGCTTTTGCAGCACCTTCCTAAGATTTGCCAGATGTTCTTCGAAACTGCGTCCCACGATGATGATATCGTCTAAGTAGACCAGACAGGATTCGTAGGAAAGTCCTCTTAACACTGTCTCCATAAGACGCTCGAACGTAGCTGGTGCATTGCAGAGGCCGAAGGGCATCACTTTAAACTGCCATAAGCCTTGTCCCGTTGTAAACGCTGTCTTCTCTCGGTCATCAGGGTGTATCTCAACCTGCCAGTAGCCGCTCTTCAAGTCCAGGGTCGAAAACCACTTGTGTCCGGAAAGAGTGTCCAAGGTGTCGTCTATCCGTGGAAGAGGGTAACTGTCTTTCTTGGTGATTTCATTCAGCCGTCGGTAATCGACACAAAATCTGGTGGAGCCATCTTTCTTTCGGACCAAGACGATGGGAGAGGCCCAAGGACTGGATGACGGTTCGATTACATCATTCTCCTTCATCTCTTTCAGGAGGGTTTCAACCTCTTCCTTCTTAGCGAACGGTAGTCGTCTTGGATGCTGTTTAATAGGGGGGTGTTCTCCAGTGTAAATCCTATGCTGCGTTAAATTCGTACGGCCAACATCCTCCGATGTAGAGGAAAACAGATGCTTGAAGTCGTCCACCAATTGTTCCGCAGCAGTTCTTTGATCTTTCGATAATGACGCACTCCCAATTAACTTCGATGTCAAGGACTCGGAAGACACAGTCTCGGGGGAATTGATTCTTCTAATGATGCAGTTTACTGGAGTACAAGTTGCCAACACTTCACCTTTTCGGATATTCCTTGGCCTTTCACTCACGTTGGCGACTCTCACAGGAATTATATCCTTAGAAAGGTCCACAAGCGTAGATGCCACCAGCACTCCCTTTAGGCTATTGCTTAGGTTAGGGTATTCAGTGAGTCCAAATCGAAAACTATTGCTTTCTTCAATGGAGCCAGGTATTAATGATTCTGACCTTGAGGGAATCCATAAATCTGTTTGGGCTATTATTTGATGAGCGGATTTTACATCATTTTCAACGTTGAAGATGGCTATGTCTTCTCTCATCAAGTGCAGTTCATTAGTCTTGAAGTCAAGGATGAAGTCGTATTTCTTTAAAAAGTCCAATCCGAGAATGAAGGGGTTCGTGATATTCGCAACGAATGCCGTATGATGGTAGGTGGCATTCACAAACACTATTTCCAAGTCCACTTTACCCTCAATCTCAATTTTGTCGCCTGTCACAGTCTGGAGACTTACGCGTGGCGATGTCCACAACAGTTTCAATCCAAATTCACGAGCCACATCTGTCCTAATGATTGTCACATTGGCTCCAGTGTCAACAATCAGTCTGCAGGGGTTCCCATTTACATGTGCGTAAATGAAAAGTCCATCACTGCCACTACTAGAAGAGGAAATCTGCAGAGCTCTGGTGGTGGTAATTTCCTTCCCTCGCGTAGCTTGGCGAGCCGGACAACTCCTTCGCAGGTGCCCTTCACTACCGCATTTCCAGCACTTCTGCTCTTGTTTCTTTTGGGCTGTTATGCTGTTCAGATGTCTTGCCAAGTCACCGAGTTGTCTCTCAAGTTCAGCGAGCTGGGACGACCTGGAATCAGACTCATCAGCTTCCAGAGTTCGGATGGGATGGCGACCCACACGGGTTGCTTGCTGGGCGGCCTCCAACTTCATCGCATACACAACAGCAGAATTCAGGTCTTTGACATCCGCCATCCGATGAGCTTTCTGGGTTTCCGGATCTCGAACCCCGTCGATGTAGTAGTTGAGTGCCAGATTGTCTCGAACATCCGCAGGGCAGTCGCAAAAAGCAAGATGAGACAGTCTCTCGATGTCCGCCGCAAGGTCTTGCTGGGTTTCCCCGGTTTTCTGGAAACGGGACTTCAACTGGAGTCGGCTGAAATCTTTCTGGCACTTCTCACCGAAGCGAAGCTCCAACGCAGATGTGAGGGCGGCGAAATCCAGGCGCTGGCTGTCCGGAAGGGTCTGGAGAATGTCCGCTGCGTCACCTCTCACGGATGCTGCAAGATGACAGGCCTTGGTAGCAGAGTCCCATCCGTTCGCTTCCGCCACTATCATGAATTGAGTTTTGTAAACCTGCCACGAAGTTTTCCCATCAAATGTGGCAAGTTTAATGGACGGTCGAGCAACCGATGTGGGAGCGCCAAACTGTACAGAGCTGCTTTCCGCGGTCACCAATCTCCTTTCCACGTCCTTAAAGATCTCTTCTTTAAGTAGATGAAATCTTCTATCTTCTTCTTCAAATTTATTTTCTACAGCATTGAATCGGCTTTCAACGGTATCAAATTTTTCTTCAATAGCATCAACTCGATGCTCTATGTCATTAAATTTATTTTCCATCACAGTCTTACCGGTCGTTTTTAATTTCTTCTTGGTTAGACGTTAAGTCCTTTTTCAGCACTGTTAAATCGCTTTTTAACTGGTCTTGATTTGCCAACATACTTGCAGTCAGATCACTTTTTAATTGGTCTTGATTAGCCGCCAATTCATTTTTAACAGAGTTGATTGCATCAAGAAGTTGTTTTAATTGTTCATCCATTGCGCGAGTAATCACCATAAAATTAAAGTCCAAATTCAAAAAGTTTTTATGAAAAAATGTCCAAAGTCACACTTACTCCAAGAAAGTCCAGAAGAAGCCCCACGTTGGGCGCCAAATTGTAACGGATTCGGTGCAACTTCCACTTTCTTGAAATGAAGACACAGTTCTTGATAAAAACACAGGAGCTTTATTTACACTATGTACAGGAGAAATCGTTAACAACTGCTAAAATAATCATCAGCAATTAAGCAAATATCACTCAACACCGTAAACTCAACGGTTACACTCGTATTTACTTCCAAATACGAAAACAACACAGCGAAATGCCTCGCTATAAACAGAGCTAATACACACTCTCAGTACAAATTCTCAATCGAAACTAAACTTTTTATCCATCGCTAACGGCTTATATACACACCGAAAAGAAATCTCTCAAATATTCCAGAAAATGCTACAACGTTCTAGAACTACACTTTCATTGATAAAATCAGTGAATCAAATAAGAAAAAAAGAATAGGGGGTTGTATACTTTAGCCATATGTTAAGGGGTTGTATATTCATTACGGGAAGCTATTTACAGGTTACGTTACTACAATAATTACTATTTACAGAATTTGTAACAATATTTATATGTTTTACTAAATGTTATATAATCTTTTTGAGAATAATTTAAAGAAAAGACATTTTATGTCTTGCCTACCCTAGTTGCTTATGTAAGAAGATGTACAAATTTTATAGGGAAAACATTTTGCGTGATAAGCAATTGAAGCTCAAGCAGTGGCAGATCTAGAACTTGAACAGGGGGAGGGGGGGGGCAACTTACGTCCAAATGGGGAGTCATGGTTTTGGAGTGTCTTTTCCTCCGTTATTGCAGATACTATCATTTTTTGGGTTGGAGGGGGGGGGGGAGTCGCCACTGATTTCAGCGGTATGGGAATCCCTGTCTGAACAGAGGCGCATGTGCCTAAATTAAATATTAAGTTACAAATGTCTACCCCATAACCCTAAGTTGGAGTTTCAAGCTAACATCTAAAAGATCAGTTACAGCATCCAGAGATTTCAGCTGCCTGCGTACTTGCTTTGTGCTTATTAATCTGAAATACTAATTATAATTGTGTTACAGGTAAATAACCTCATACAAGTTGAGTAGAACTTCACATTGCTAGCTAAAACTATTATAGCACATCGCGAGAGGTCTGCTAAAATGTACTGCCCCACATCGAAAGAGTGAATATAAAAGATAGAGTATAAATATAGCGCATGAAAGGAGAAATAGATGTGGGATCAGGACTATCCTGCGGAAAGTTTCGAACTTAATGTCAAAAGAACAATTTTCAGAAAGTTTTGATAGTAACGTTAAGTAAAAGAGGATTGGCGCTCTTTCCCAAAAAATTTCCCTACCTAAAGTCAATTTTTAGCTATCTTTAGCAATGTCATGGGGTCGAATGCTTCCACTGGAGGTTTTTCCCGGAATTTTTTGGAAAGTTTTGGTGGTAACGTTAGATGTGAAAGGGGTTGACGTTCCTTCTCGAAACGTTTCCGAAACTAAAATCTATTTTAAGCTGTTTTTAAAGATGTTAGGGATCGAATGCTCTGTTCACAAGTTTCGCTTAAAAAAAAAAAAAAACACCGCAGTTTTAGGCTATCTTTAATGCCTTTTAAAAAAGGGTTCACCGGTTGGCTCTCTCCGGAAGTTTTATGCTGTAGAGCTCTGGAAAACACAATTAAGGCAGTGAGAAGCAAAGGGATGTAAGTGGACATTTTCAAGTTTTGGGTAAAACGCGTTTAAAGATAACATCCTAGGTAGGCTTTCATTGAAATTTTTTTCTCAATCATTCTGTATAGCAGCAATTACCAGGGCTACTGTACGATCTCTTGCGCCAAGACAGAGGAGAGGTTCCACTACCATGTGTACTGATTATATCCAAATTTTTAATTTTGCCACTTACATACCTTTGCTTCTCACTGCCTCAATTGTAGACTATCTCTAGGGACGTTGGGGAAAGAAATCTTTGTTGATTTATTTTACAAAATTTTCAAAATTGAAGTCTTTAAGACACAATTGTAATTTTTGGCGACGTTAGGGGACTATGCGGTTCTACTTCAGATATTTTTCGACATTGAAGACACAACTTTTGGTTATTGTTGGTGACATTTAGGATATGGAGTAGATTCGGAGACCCTCTGTGGAACCTTTTTTTCATTGAAGTCCAAAAATCGCAATTTCAATCTATATTTAGTGGTGTTTACGGAATGGGAAAGTTTGGAGGCTTTCTATGAAACTCAAGATTGACGCCTTAAAAATTCAATTTAAGGCTATCTTTGGCAGCGTTTGGGAAAGGGGAAAAGTTCATGGGCTCTCTCTCGAAATTTTTTGTTCCTAAAGTTGGAAAACTCAACTGTAAACTTTTTTTGCCGAAGTTAGACGAATGTCGTAAAGTAAAAAAAAAGTGAAGTCAGAGGGATTTCGAAATTGACATTTTAAAGATGCGGCAGTAGGCTTAAGTTTGGGAAAGATCAAGAAAAGGGAAAGGGTTCCCTCCCGAAATCTTTTTTGAAACTGAAATCAATTTTATGTTCAAAAGAAAGAGTTCGGTTGTTTCACCAGCTGACATTTTCAAAACCGAAACTTAAAGCTATCTGCGCTGATTTTAGGTAGATAGGGATGCTCGGGATCCCCTCGTCCGGAAACTTTTCAAAGTTCAAAACCTAGAAACACAATTTTCGGCTATCTTTGAAGACGTTAAGTGCACAGGAAAGGATTAGGGAATTTTCTTCGGCTAAATTTTGAAATTGAAATCTTAAAGACATTATTTTTGGTAGTACTGTTTGGAAAAGAGTGAAAGCTTCGGGAAATCCTCCCCTCAATTGTTTCGAAAGTGAAGTCCTTAAAATGCATTTTAGGCTCATTTTGGCGGTGTTAGAGAAGTAGTCAGGATTTGCGGTCTGTCATCAAAAATTTACTGATATTGAAGTTCTGAAAACTCAAGTTTAGATTGTATTTTGATGGAGTGTCTCCCCCTTAGGAAATATTTCAAACTTGAAGGCCTAACCTTTTCTTATTAACGTTGGGGAAATGGAGAGTGTTTGGGTATTTTCCCTAGAAAGAACGTTAAGGCTCTCGAAACGCAATTTTAGGCTTTTTTCTGGTAGTGTTAGGAGAAGAAATTGGATATTCGGAGGCTCTTCTCCATTGTAAATGCATATTTTAAGTCACACTTTGAGGTCATTAAAAATGGAGAGATAGAAGAATGAATTGAAAAAAAAAAATTTTTCTCCAGAAAATTTCAAAATGATGGCGCTAAAAATGCAATTCTAAGTAATCTTAGGTAGCATCAGGGAGAGAAGACGTTCTACGCTTAATGTTTTCCAAAATAAAAGGCCTAAACACAGTGTTAAGCTCCCATTACAAACGTCAAGGGGGGGGGGGACACAAACGCCTTTTGGATCCATACTATTGTGCTACACTAGAATTTGCCGCCACCTCAGAAGTTGTCACATGAGGCACTGGGTCAGGCTTGCTGGCAATGCTCCCCTTTAACAGGTCCCTTTTAAGCCGGCTCCCCCCCCCTTTTGCTTAGAAAGTGCATGAAATTACACCTATGACTCTTAGAATCATATAGCTTTAAAGTGGAAATCAGCTAATGTAAGTTACAGTGGTCCGAAAAACTACATTTTTTTTTGTAGCGAACTACAACTACTTTATTACAAATAAAGTTAACTACAGCTACTTTTTCCCAATGTAGCGACTACAAACTACTTTTAAGATACATGAAGAAAAAGCATGAACACAATATTTGAGGATTGAACAAAAAAATTCGAAAAGTGTTTTATATTAATAAATTAGCTCATTTGAACTTGGAATATTACTAAGAATGATCTATTTTTCCTTCTTTTTTTTTTGAGATAATTTTTCATTCTAAACATTTTTTAACGATTTTTGCGAATTTTTACCGCAAGAAAGGATTCAAAAGTTGAAGTTTCAAAGAATTCAACTTTCAAAATTTTAATAATCTTTTAACAGCGAATGTTAAATTCAAGTGTAAAAAATTATGAAATATTTATAATTTTCTTAAGTATTTAAACATTTGAACTTCCTCTAAGTAGGCTACATCGAGAGTTACAGATCTAAATATGTTCCTCTAAATTGCAATTACATACACACATTTTACTGATTTGGATCTTTAGCTTACATTCGCATTTGAGGATATGATTATGTTATGACTAAAGAGGGGGAAGGGGGGGGGCTTAAATTAGCAATTGTTCATAGTTGGTAAATTGAATATTAGTCGTCATATTAATCAAAAATTTACATTTTTACTATTGGAAGCTCTCAGATAGCGGTCCAGACCTGGACACCGTCATGTTTCTATTGAATTCTTATATTTTCTCCATACCATTGTATAATCACAACTTAAAAGTTTTCACTTTCAAGAAGTTAGGATTACCTGATTACAAGGCTAAATTACGATTAATTAAATTAGATTACAATTACGATTATGCAAGAAACATTTGATTAAAATTATGATCACAAGAACATGAGCGTCCCATTGCCAGATTATGATTACGATTACAAAAACTGTAATCGATTACGTGGATTACGATTACGTAATCGACGATTACTCCAAGTCTAGTGTAAATATACGTATTCTTGAAATTTTCATCCCACATTTCCAAAAAACATAAGATTTACTGACGCTTTTTGTTTCAATTTTTAGTAGAGGGGGGAAATGAATTTTTTGCTTAATCAATTGCTGCGGGATCGATATTTATACGAAATATCTTCATAACTACACCATAAAAAAAAAAAAAAATCGATACATCAAGAAGGAGGTTTTAGAATGAAACGAAATTTTATATACGCGAGAACAACATTGATATAAGAAAGTGATTACAAAATGATCGTTTATTACAGGGGAATCTCATTGAATAGAGGTTCTAGTACCCTGTTGGGCCGCCTCTAGTATGAATGCACAAGGCGATCCTGGCGATGATTGATGCTTAAACGTATCGTACTGGGTCCAACGTCATCTCATTCTACTAATATTGTAATGATGCCACTAATTTGGTCAAGCTCGTAGGACATCCAAAGCGATCCCAGATATACTCATTCAGTGAAAAATCATCGTTTCCGCTTCCAATTCATCCGCCATCCCTCCGTGGTCAAGCTTTAACAGGACCGCGTTGTTTTGTTACGATTTTAATTACTACAATTTCTGGGAATTGACAGATTATATTTTTGTTAGTGATTTTTGCATCATTTCATTCAAAATGAAAAAAAGAATGCAGTAGTTTTTCATTTTAATTTTGTATAATTTTTTTTAAATGAACTTTTCACATAATTTTATCTTAGATCTTATCATTTAATGCCCTCTTAAGCTTATAATGTTCACTTTACAAACTGAAAAGACATTTCAAGTCGCTCGTTATAGTTTGAAGCATTTTATTGCTCGTATACCTTGTTAAAAGAAAAAAAAAGAAAAAACTTTTTAACCAAAGTGCACAAGCTACAAAGTACTATTTTTTATTTATTAGAAAAATTTTCCTGATTTAGAGTTGATTTAATATTTCATTAAATATTTTGTCATATTGATGCAGTCAGGGAAAATAAGTAGATTTAATCTTTTCCGGGCATTTAATGTCATATTGATGCGGTAGGGGAAAATATGAAATGCTTGAAGCATGTGTTTACCAAATTTATTTGCATCCGAAGTTTTAAGCAGCGTTCCAAAAAAACATTAGTAATGCTAATTGCACTTTCATTATGAATAACTTCCAAACACAACATAAGTGCATCTTATTCTCAAAACTATCACGAATCTCTGAATTATTTATCAGCATTTTCTATCGACAAATCTGAGAGTAAAAATGGAAACGTTCATATGGAAACGGAAATGTTATTACTGTATGTTGATGATATGATAAGTGATGTATATGTACGCAAAAATACACAACGATATGATATTCAAACTAGCTTCGTTAATGATTTTGTTGTTTCATTTCGAGTGGTAACACATGTACCTTGGGTATTACATTGATGTTTTCAGGTGGGTATGCAACAATCAATCACTATAAAACTGTCTCTTTAGATATGCACACATCTGGGAATTCTCCCTCTGTAGGATGTTATTAATATAAAATATTAATAATCGTACTTGGGGTGCACAATTATTAGACCTTTGAATAAAAGATTTTTTTTTTAGCTCTTACTTTCAATGATTTGTAAGTAGTAATTTTTTACAACACTTTAGGTGATGCGAAAATGTACATAATCTTGAAAGAATAAATATACTACATATTAAAATGAATGTTGTATAATGAAAGAAAAATATAAAAGGTAAATAATATACCATACTAAGTTTTTAAAACTAACGTTTGAAAAAGAAAAAAAAAATCAGATTTTACTAAGAACTAGTAAACATGTGTAAATTATAACAAAAAATTGTTTACATATGTATATCGATCAATATTATATAAAAATTAAAAAAAGAAAAGTAATTTAATGATAAGTCTTACTAAATGATGCTTAATTGAGTATGAGCAAGCGTTCACAAAATTTCTTTTGGATCATTTGTAAACCACATGTATACCAGCTGTTATACCAAATTACAGTAAAGTCTAATGAATTCGGACTAATACGGTGGATAACTGAAACATAAGCGACTTCAATTTTGTTTAAAAATGGGGTTAAACATACTGCCTCGTGAAAGTTTGAGAATATCGATTAAGTTCAAAGTTAAAGATGTTTTAAAGGCGATTAAGTTAAATTTCAGTTGCTTTGAAAAAGATGCTCCGGCTATTCCGGCTATGACTAAATGTAAATAGAGAAAGGGAGCATAAGCATAAATGCATTTTGAAAAAAAAAAAAAAAGAAAATGCATTTTGGTTTTCGGTTCCAATCGATAGCAGTAGTGATGAGTTATTTTCCTTTAAGAGTACAGTTGACAAGCATTTGCTTCAATAGCTTACTAAATCAAGTTATCAATTTATAAGTATCGATTAACCTTCAAGTATTTAGAGTGGTGTATATAATTCGATTATTGCTTTTCTCATTTTAAGAGATATTTTTATCAACCTTTATCCTACCTTTATCATTATAAAGGTAGGGGAATGTGGGGGTAAAGTGAAGTAGAGGGGCAAAGTGAAGTAGTTAAAATATTTTCAGTTTGCAGCGATTATCTATCAGTATTTTAACTATGATCTCAAAGATTTAGTTGATTACAATCTCAAAATTAAAAGCTCTGAAAATCAAAGTATATAATAATACAAGTCATTTTCAAAATTTGATAAACATATTGCGATATATTTTGCGATTTATCAAAAATAACTTTCTTAATTATAAAAGGATAAAAATTTAGTAATTATTATTTTAAATATTAATTGAAATCTTCTGATGTCCAGTGCAGCACTTATTTAGTTAATATTAGATATGCTTTGATTTTAAATGTTTAATACAATTGAGGTAGTGAGAAGCAAAGGGATGTAAGGGGCAAAACTAAACATTTGGGGATAACCAGTACAAATGGTAGGTGAACCACTCCTCTGTCTTGGTGCAAGAGATAGCCCAAGTAGGTGCTGTTATACAGCATGATTTAGAAAAACTTTTCAATGAAAGCCTACTATGACCTTTTCTCCTTTTCTTTGAACACGTTTTACTCAAAACTTGAAAATGTCGACTCACATTCCTTTGCTTCTCACTGCTTCAATTAGCCAAGTGCACACGGGGCAAAGTAAAATAGTTTATTCCGTTTATTTATTCATTCATTTATAAAATCATTTACTTATTTATTCATTATTTATCTCATTTATACTCCTTCATTTATTATGTCACTTATATGTATTTATGCATTCATTCACTTATTTTCTTATTTATTTACTGTTTTATTTACTCACTTATTTTTTTCTTATACAATATTTAAACAATTAATTAATTTATTTTTTAATTATTCATTCATTTATTTATTAATTCGTTTGTTTGTGTTCTTTTGATGAAAAATATTTTTACTAACCTAACAGAAAAGGTTTCATAAGAAAAAATATTTTATTTTTCACGTAGTCCACATTTTTATGGCGATACAAATTTCTTGCCAAAAATGAATAATAATCTTTAAGTGCAAGTTTTATTATAAAATGCATTGTTATTTCCTTATGTTTTGCAATTTTCAGAACAAATTTTTAGTTTGCTCTTTTTGAAAATGGTAAAAAATTTTACTTATTTCACTTTACCCCATATTTATGTTTCAAAAATATTGTTGGGGTTGAATGGAGCGCAATGAAATAAATGGAAAACTCTTTCATTTTAGTTATTTTAAATAAAAATAAAGTTTAGTAGATCTTTGTGAATGTTTGGGTGATTAATTGAAGCTATTTATCCTAAACTACGTATACAATTTGAGCAGTTGGCGCTTTAAAGTAGTAGCTGATATTCATAGAACTTCTATTCGTAATTCCGAGTTCTTGCATTAGCCCTTATAACTTTGAAAGGGCATACATCAAAACAAAGGTTGACAGCAAAACAAATGTTGGTTGAAAACGAATGCTGGTTTCCTATGAAACCTAGTATAAGAATCATGTAAAAGAGTTTTGTAGCTCAAGGTTTGTTAAAATTTCCTGACGTGTAAGGAGGTTAATTTGCTCGTAATCATTCCTGAAAAGCCACTGCTTTAGATAACATTGCTAATAGCACCAGTAGGAAAAAGTAATCCACGAATCTTAAATGTTTCTTGACAGTTACAAATTTTATCTTTGAAATTTTACTCAAAATGTCTTTGCATAAAATGGTACTTTTGTTTCATTTCTCATTAGAATATGTATAACATATTCTTCTGTAATTAGTTCATGTTCTTGGATTTATCATTAAATGAAAGTATATTTCCTAGATATTTTTCTTACTTTAAACAAGTGTCCATTTATTACCACAAGGGGCCCATTCAACCACATAGATGGGGCTGAATTGGGGATGGATTTTAGTTTTTTTTATTACTGTTCATTGCAAGTGATTTTTTTAAATCAAATTTTAGAATTTTTTCTGTACTGCTGAATATGTAATAAACTTTTTCTGAGGATTTGAAAAAATCTGATTAATGGAAAAAATCAAATATAAAAGAGAAAAGGTCCCACTCATTACCGCTGTCCCTTAGTTGTGTTTTTGGAAATGTATTAGATCTTTGTTTTCTTTCGAAAAGTGTAGCAAATCGAGTATGAATGACAATAGTCGTTAAAAATGTAAAATATGTCTTCGCTAGCGTGCTCGAAAGGCAACTGCATTGATATTGTATGCTACATCAGAAATGGATAACGTCTTCGAAAAATAAAATCAACAGGACTTTTCTCTTAGCTAGGTGGCACCCTAATACTTGGTCACTCTTTTGGGGGGTTTCACCTGAGTTAGGGGAAAAGTCTTATTGTTTTTATATTTCAATGACGTTATCCGATTTTGGTGCATATCCACTATAGGTGCGCTTTCCTTAGAGCGTTTCGGTACTGTCACAGATGTTGAATGAAGTGAATTAAGGGAAGACCTTCAACGTTTTATTGGTTTAAAAGGTGATTTAAATATTTCTTGCGAAATGTTGCAAGGATTTTTCGTGGTGAGGACTTCAGGACAATGAAAACTTTGAATCATTTCATGACATAGTATTATTTTCAAATTCTGTGCAAGTTGACGACGAATAATATCTATTTTTCATTAAAATCTTCACAACAGGAAGGTATTTCTTTAATGAAAGAAACGTTTTTAGAAGTCATTTACTAAAAATTAAAACAAGGAATGTTCTCAATGGAAAAGCAATTCCCACTTAAAAATATTGCTAACCATGAAATATTGCACTAGTAACTGTCATTTGCGAAAGTATGTACTGGTTCATTTTACATTCTACATTGTTCATATTTTATACGTAAAGCATTCTACCGTGCTCTATTTCTTTTCTTCATTTACAGTAAACTAGGCTAAAAGCTTTTTTATAAACAATACACATTTATAAAATTGATTCAATGCTTTTTGATTATCAAACTCTCTAATAATGGGAGACAAACATTATGCCATTTAGTAAAATAAAATATCAAGCTACATGAAATTCACAGAGGAAAAAAATGAAATGGAACCGGTATAGAAGTCTCAAACATAACATAACCGAAAATCTATTCCAAAATAAAGTAACAAAATATTGCAAATTCTATTTGTTACAGGCTTTGACCAAATTAAAAAAAAAAGAAAAGAAAGCGGTCATTAACAATGCTTTCAACCATGAAAGAGTTCAATAAAGGGAAACTTGGATGCCTTGCATTCAAATTTGTACTTAGGAACAGATGTAGATAATTTAGATACCAGTAACAGTTAACGAGATTTGCATTTCTATTGCAATGGACACATTTTCTTGAGAAGCAAATTTATCGCTTGATTTATCACGATAAAAGAATTTAAGCTTTTTAAACTTTTGCAATAAATATAACGAATCCGTTTTCAGGGTTGATATTATGCATATGAAGTAAGAGAAAGTAAATGCAGTTCCGTTCAGTAACGGTTTTGAAAGGTAAACAGAAAAGAATATTAAGTTATAGATAAACTTATTTTTATTGTTAATTTTTTAAGTATTGGTGCAAAATTTAGTTTTTAAGCAAACAGAAAAGATATCTTTACTATAATAAATTAAGTTTTAAAACGGCTACGTCATACACATTAAATAGAAAATTTCGGACAAAACCTTAAACATTGCTTTAGAACTTCTGTAAGCTCGTTTTGATGTGCCGGAAAAACTGTTTACCTGAAAAAACTAGGAAAGTAACTACTAGATTCAGAATACGTTTTATATGTGATAATCAAGCCAAAGTTTTTTTATAAGCATAAAAATGCATATAGAAAATGTTGCTGTTAGGTCTATTAAGTTAAAAGACAAAAGAAAAACTAGTACCAAATCGCGGAGTTTAATATTAATATAATATTAAAAATGATGATGATAGTAATGATGACGAGAATAATAATAATAATAACAACAATAATTTAATTGATATTTAAACCGGCAGGAAACCGCTCCATAGAAAAGACAACGAGCACAAAACTGCATTTCTGTAGATCATCAAGACAAGTTTAAATCGGTGTCAACTAATTTTTTTAAAATTTTCACATTTAAAATATCAATACTACAAAAAATATTTAAATCATCTACTCTTGAGAAATAGCTTATCAATTATATTTTTACTTTTGTCATACAAAGTGAAACTGAAATTTTACCACAAAAACAAAATCGCGCATGCATTTAAGGGACCAACAAAAAAATTGAAGAAGGAAAAAAAAAATGTTTTCATTATCCTTCATCGTTAGTAGCTGGGAATACGCTGAACTCATTCCAACTATTTTAAAGTACAATATAAGAGGTGAGCCAAATGAGGCATGAAGACCAAAAAGACCACCTCCCAATTTTTGTATGATTCTCCACTTTTCACAAAAATTTGTTGGATCGGGTTTTTATCATCTTCACCATGCCTAACTCGTGACAAAACGTGATCAATAAGCAGTTTGTTATGGGCAAGAAACATGTGTAGTAACTGCTGTTACAAAAGAGCCTTGTTCGATTTTATTTTACGGTATATTTAGTTTTTTTTAATGGTTCACTGTAGTTTAATGTCAACATGTAGTTTAAAAACGTCACTGCGTACCGTCATTTTCCCCCTGTGATTTGATAACCCAGAAAAGTAGATTATAACTAAGTAAGGCTATGATTGGCATTATTAGGACTCCGGTGTTCTTACTAAAACATCGAATAATCAGATGTAGGATATGATTCTGTACACAGGAGTGAACAAGAAACAAAAAATAACGACTTATCAATGCGTCGAATGTGACGATTGATCTTTTAATTTCTGTTGAAGTCTTATAAATATGGAATTTTCGATTGGTGTTTTTGCGTTTATCAGATGGTGGTTTAATCTTTTATATTGATTATGAATGTTGTAAATTCTTCTAGTATGATAGCACCTCATGGCCTTATTTGGAACGTTTATTTGGCCGTGTTTCTATTCAAGTCACTTCGCCATTTTTTGTTAAATTGTTGTCCAACATAATTTCAACTTAAAAGTTTTACACGCACTTATTTTTTTTTTCTTATTTCTTACGAGTCGTTTGAGGAAAGCATAAAAACGGAAGCCAATTGAATCACAAATGATCGAAATATTAGGCCCCCTGAGCCTTAGGATGACCTTATAAGGCGCATTTATTTAACAAAAATCAGTATTCTGGAAGATAAGGCTGCTCAACGTTTAAACGAGTGTAGGAATCAAACGTATGAGCCAAATGTTTAAATTTTGTTTCAAGGTATTATTGTACGTGACCAATTACACCAAATTTATGTACTCGTAGGAATTTGCATTGGGCTATAAAAAATGCAATTATAATTTTGTTTGTGTTCTTGAGAATCTTCGATTGTCGCATGAACTTATTATAGCATTAGGTTTTAAATTAAAAGTTATATATATATATATATATATATATAGTTTGGTTATTTGAGATCTTGAATTCTGAAATTATGTTTTTCCCTCATCACGAATTGCTATATGGGTCATTCTCCAGAAAGCATTATTTTTGAACGCAAGTATTTTTCAATTTTGTAACCTTTTGTTTTCTTTTTCTCATTCTCACATGAAAGCGTTACGTACTAAAAGTAACCATAAACAATGTCCCAGCTAAGTTCCAATTACTTTACTCATAAATGAAAAAAAAAAGGCCTTGTTCACGGAAATAAAAACGAGCTGATGTGTGCATCACATGACTTCCTTTTACACCAATTTAATGCTATTTCCCTATTATTGCAATTTTAATGGGATTCTCTCTCTAACTCTTTAAATATCACAAGCAATGGCCACATTGAAAGCAGATTTAAAAAAAAAAAAAAATCGCCAAATTTTTCGCCAAGTTGGGGACAAAACTTGGCAACCAAAAGACTGGCGATATATCGCCAAGTGACCGCCAAATTATAACACCACTTGAGTTTGCATCGAAATTAACAATGATTTCCCCCCAAAAAGGTGCAAAAGACCCCTTTAGAAACACCCGAATGCAACCAAAATAGGAGGTGCACAACTAGACCCCACTACGAGTCTATGTACCAAATTTCAACTTTCTAGGACATACCATTTTTGAGTTATGCGAGATACATACGCACATACGCACATACGCACATACACACATACGCACATACATACAGACGTCACGAGAAAAGTCGTTGTAATTACCTCGGTGATGGTCAAAATGGATATTTCGCGTGTCTATACATTCTTAGGCACTTTTCCGCATGTGGTCGAATCGAAAAAAAAACTCAACATTCATTTGGGGGTGAGCAAAATGGAAATTAAGGGCGATTTTTGAGTGAAAATTTTTTCGCGAATACAATACTTCCTTTTTTGTAAAAGGAAGTAAAAAAAGAAAAAAACTTTTAATGTGTAAAAATCGAGGTCAATTTAATATCAAAGTAATTTTGTTAGTTGTGCAAAAAATGAGCTATTTAAATGATTAACGAGAATCTAATATTAAGCTCTCTTTATTAAAGTACGGCTTAATTTTTACTTATCCTTTTATTTCAAATGTGTGTTAGAAAATAGTATTCAGTAAATTTGCGAATATAATGGCAAATTATAATTTTGGTCGAATGCCTAATATTGATGTATTTCCCCTCCATCATTTATTTTCACCTCAGATATAATGAGATTGATAAGATCTGTGACGGAAGTGAGGAATTTTCAATTAATATAGGCCTAATGGATAAATTTTTCAAGGAAATATTTTTTTTCTTAGTTGCTACGATCTGCACATGTTAAACATATGAAAACATGTTCAATTCTTTTCTTACATTAATTTACATTCCTGAAATTCAAGTTCACGGAGGTGAGAGTTCACAATATTCTTCTTATTTTCACAATCCTTCTTATTTTCGACAAAAATCTCACAACTTCTTTATGGCTGAAAATTAACAATTGGGCTCCCTTGTATCATGGAAAATAAAATGTGATGTCATTACTACCACGTGTAAATGAGAAATTGCGTTTTGTGTTTAGGTAACGGAGGTGAGAATTTATTGTGTAACATGATAACTTATCCTAATAAGACGAATTTAAACACAATGTTAAACAATTAAATATACTTAAACAATTAGTATTTGAGACATTGTGAAAGGAATAATAAATAAATAAGTACATACTTTTAATTAAACAAGTTATTAAACAACATAAAGAGTCACACCGGGTGTGTGACATGCCACGGAGGTGAGAATTCACATGTTGTGAACCAAAAATATATTAAAATAAAGATTATTAAAAAATTGATGGCAGGTTTAAATAGATATGTTTTTGATGAAATTAAAAAGCAATGTTAAATGAATTGTTCCTTAAAAGTTTCACAGTAAAAGGCATTGTGACAGTAAAGTTACACTTTTTGAAGAATGACCCATGTAGGACCCTAAACTCATTGGGTTTCCTGTTTCTACAATGACTTTTACGCTATCATAAATTTAATTCAAGACGCTAAAAATCAAATGAATGCCATGACTGAAAACAAGTTAAAGTTCCGTGTCTCTGGTAGACAGCAGGAAGTATTTTAAAACTATTCTTATAGCACGTTTATAGAGGAAGTGCAAAGAAACGAGATGAATAGAGAATTTGAAGAGCACTTAAGAGAGTGCACATTACAAACTGTGCTTCACCAATAACACCTTTGAAACATCCCGCTTTGCATCAAGTAAAAAGATTAGGTCCGAAGCTGTATTTAAAGTGATCCGTCTGTTTCTTCATTTTTCCCCCCGATTGTAGTTTTTAAGTATCTGCTACGAGTCGGCCTTTTTTTTTTTTTTTTTTTACATAAAAAGGCTCTTAAAACTATGAAATATCTTTTTTTTTTCAGTTTTTAATTTTTGTGCTGTACATGAAGATACTTAAATGTCTAATAGTAAGTCATCTGTATATGGTGGAATAAGAATAATTGTATGGGATAATCTTTTAGTTATAAAGGATGATAAAATATTTTCGCAAAGAATAAGTATCGTACTAGGGTAGTGTTTTGTATATCGTTTACGTGTTCGTCGATGGTTGTGGGATTTTCCTTCAGCTCGCCGAAAGAAAAACAACCTGAACAAAAATAAATAAACAAAACAAAGTAGAAAAGGAATAGAAAATCAAAATTACATAAAAAAATGGCAGCATCATTTTCTGATTTCGGTTATTTTTTGCGTACTCCCAGCGTCACTATAGAAGGAACTTTCTAAAATATTAGCTATGTACGTAAGTAAAGTAAGACAAAACAACGTTAGAAGAAGCACAGATTTGTAAATTACAGCAGACACGTGTTTCGGCCTTACAGGGAACGCCCTTTTCAATGCAAAAAATAATGAGCTTATGGATGAAAAGACATCCGACAAAAGCCAAGAGCAGATAAGCATGCAGCTTAAAAGATAAAAACAGCGGATTAGCCAAACACCAATGACAAAGTAATAAACCGATCAGGAACCAATAGGAATGCAAGCAAAGGCCAAGAGCTTTCTCTTAGGTACGAACCCAGAAAGAAAGAATTCAATTGGACAAAGATTAAGCCGAAGCTTAAACAAAAAGAAAAGAAATTGTCAGTAACCGTGAACCGCAAGAAAGGAAAAGCTGAATGGAAAACCATGAAATAAAATAAACAGAAACAAAAAATATTCGAAAAAAGGAAAAATAAAGATAAATAGAAGAAAATTGGGGGGGGATGTAAATCAAGACAAAAAGATAAAAATAAACAAAGGAAGATCGATAAAAATGAATGGGAAAAAAGGGGGGGGGGGAATGGGGAAAGGACAGTATTAAAGATATGGGAGCCAAATGTTAGAAAAATATGGAACTGCACTAAGATCGTTAACTAAGTTAGAACTGTTCCTCAAAATATGAAAGGATTCCCAAAAGTCAAGATCTGATGAATTGAGCATTTTTGGATAATCTGATAAGAGTTAAAATCAAAAGAGTGATTCGAATCCCAACAGTGTTGAGCAATACTAGACTTATTTAATTGTTGTTTTTTCACATAATTTTGATGCTCTTTCAAGCGAATTTTTAAAGCACGCCGAGTCTGTCCAATATAGGCAAGTTTACAACTACAATTAATTCTATAAATTCCACAACAATTAAGAGGGTAAATAGGATCTTTAAGAGAAGAGAATGAAAGTTTATTAATAGGAGAGAACACCACCTGGAATTGGAAACGTTTTAGAATCTTAGCAACCTGATAGCTTACAGATGGAAAGAATGGCAAAACAACCAAATTCTTTCTGATGAAGGTTCGGTTAAGAACATTAGTTTGGGATTTATTTGAAAGTTTTTTATAAATGGAATCAATCAAAGTTGGCGGATAGTCTCTATCAATTGCCACAGCTTTAAGATAATTAAGTTCCACTTTGAGAAGTTCCGACGAAGAACAAATATTAATTGCGCGATAAACAAAAGAATTGAAAGCAGAATATTTTTGATTTGGAGGATGAGACGATAGTCTATGAGGAGGTAAAGAAACAGCAAAAGGTTTGCGATAAACAGTAGTTTCAAAACCAATTTCAGTACGAGAAACAAGTACATCAAGAAATGAAATGCAATTATTCCGTTCTTTCTCACAAGAAAACTGAATATGAGGATCAATGGAGTTTAAAATAGATAAAACCTCATCACTCTCAAACTGATTCTGGTTCATTAGAACAAAACAATCATCAACATACCGAACATAAAATTGAAACTGCAGTTTTTGGAACAGCTTAACCTCAAAATAATGCATGTAAATATCACTAAGAATGGGGCTAAGTGGGTTTCCCATAGCCAGACCATCTAACATAATATAAAATTTCCCCATTAAAAACAAAAGAACATTGCTTAAGACAAGTACGGGTAAGGAAAATTAAATCCTCAATTTCCGTATTGGTGAAATGAAATTCAGAAAGTCTTCTACGAAGGCATAACAATGAACCCTCGACGGAAACGTTCGTAAATAAAGAGTTAACATCAAAAGAAACCATAAAAGAATTATTTGGAACGAAACTATGAATTTTTTTAACAAACTCAACAGAATTTTTAACAGTAAATAAATTGTGACTCCTAAGGGAAGAAAACACAGAGACTAAATATTTTGCAAGTTTGTACGAAGCCGTACCAATATTGGAAACAATCGGCCTGAAAGGAATACCAGCTTTATGCACCTTAGGTAAAGCATAAAATCTAGCACAATTAGCAATAGATGGAACAACAGAGCGTTTAATATTTGAAGGAATAGACTTAACAGACTTGACAGCAGATGAAATAGTTTTTAACTCTTTATCACTAGGATCTTTAGAAATTTCAGCATATGGCCCAGAAGAAATCAAATCATTAGTTTTATCAACATAAGATGACTTGTCTAGAACAACAATTTGGCTACCCTTGTCAGCTTTGGTAACAACCAGATCAGAATTCGAAACTAAGTCTTTAACAGAACGGCTAACAGTATTAGCAAATACAGGTTTAGAAATTTTCGAGTTAAAGTCAATATTAGAAGCTATAAGATGCCGAATCGAATCTTTTTGAGAGGAAGTCAAGGCACTAAATTTAAAAGCTTTCTCAACAGGAGCAATAAGCTTTAAAAAAGAAGGATTAACACTCACAGCAAAATTATCATTACATTTCAGAGCCTCAATTTGAGAATTACTTAATGGAACGCTAGAAAGATTAACAACAACATTCTTATTAACAACAGGTAAATTATCAAGAGGAACGACATGAGAAGATTTACAAAGTATAGCTAATTTCTTTTTCAAAACAATTTGATGTTTATCAGAGGAACGAAGAGTTCTAGACCAAGAATTTCTGTCAATAATGTTAAAGTTGGGAATGGAATTAGAAACCGAAAGATGTAAATCATAAAGTTCACGTTCAATAAACGATAAATGTTTCCTAGTTTCCTGGATCGAAGCTCTGAGTAAAGCCAGTTTCGAAAGATCAAAAATATTGTGCTTTCAATTCTTTTGTTTATCGCGCAATTAATATTTGTTCTTCGTCGGAACTTCTCAAAGTGGAACTTAATTATCTTAAAGCTGTGGCAATTGATAGAGACTATCCGCCAACTTTGATTGATTCCATTTATAAAAAAACTTTCAAATAAATCCCAAAGTAACCTTCATCAGAAAGAATTTGGTTGTTTTGCCATTTTCTCCATCTGTAAGCTATCAGGTTGCTAAGATTCTAAAACGTTTCCAATTCCAGGTGGTGTTCTCTCCTATTAATAAACTTTCATTCTCTTCTCTTAAAGATCCTATTCACCCTCTTAATTGTTGTGGAATTTATAGAATTAATTGTAGTTGTAAACTTGCCTATATTGGACAGACTCGGCGTGCTTTAAAAATTCGCTTGAAAGAGCATCAAAATTATGTGAAAAAACAACAATTAAATAAGTCTAGTATTGCTCAACACTGTTGGGATTCGAATCACTCTTTTGATTTTAATTCTTATCAGATAATCCAAAAATGCCCCAATTCATCAGATCTTGACTTTTGGGAATCCTTTCATATTTTGAGGAACAGTTCTAACTTAGTTAACGATCTTAGTGCAGTTCCATATTTTTCTAACATTTGGCTCCCATATCTTTAATACTGTCCTTTCCCCATTCCCCCCCCCTTTTTCCCATTCATTTTTATCGATCTTCCTTTGTTTATTTTTACCTTTTTGTCTTGATTGACATTCCCCCCCCCCAATTTTCTTCTATTTATCTTTATTTTTCCTTTTTTCGAATATTTTTTGTTTCTGTTTATTTTATTTCATGGTTTTCCATTCAGCTTTTCCTTTCTTGCGGTTCACGGTTACTGACTATTTCTTTTCTTTTTGTTTAAGCTTCGGCTTAATCTTTGTCCAATTGAATTCTTTCTTTCTGGGTTCGTACCTAAGAGAAATCTCTTGGCCTTTGCTTGCATTCCTATTGGTTCCTGATCGGTTTATTACTTTGTCATTGGTGTTTGGCTAATCCGCTGTTTTTATCTTTTAAGCTGCATGCTTATCTGCTCTTGGCTTTTGTCGGATGTCTTTTCATCCATAAGCTCATTATTTTTTGCATTGAAAAAGGCGTTCCCTGTAACGCCGAAACACGTGTCTGCTGTAATTTACAAATTTGTGCTTCTTCTAACGTTGTTTTGTCTTACTTTACTGTTCAGCACAAATATATTTATTTATCTAATGTACGTAAGTGTCTAAATTTTGTAACTTTCAGTCTTTCAAGAAGATGTTTTTCGTTTTAAGAAAGCACAAAAGCTTTTCTTATCGCTGCTAGACTTTTGATTAACTTATTAGCATTAAAAGTATACTCAAGTATTGTGCTTCATTCTAAAATAATTATTTCATTACTGTCGATAGTGTCATAATGTGACTTAACGAAAAAATTCTCGCAATGGAAATTCTAATCATTTGAACTATTTGTTGAAGACAAGTTATCCTTTACGGAATTCGTAATGGGAAAGAAAACGTTTTATACTTTTCGAAAGCAAATATGGATCGCTGTTTGTAAAATATTGTGCAAAAGAGCATATTTTTATAGTTAAAATAATGAGCTGCTAAGCATTTTTCATAAATTGAACAGCCATTTTTGCGGCAATTGTAACTAAGCAGATTTTGTCACACCTCAAGGTGAAACAGTATGATTCAACTTAATACTCAGTAGAAATGAACACCCAATTCTGAAAATTATTCTTCACAGCTTTATCTCTGTAAGTGAATAAAACTTTAATATCTCGGAAACTGAATTCGTAAGCAGATGAAACATTGGATGACAATCGTTTCTTGTGGAATGCGTTAAGAAGAAATATATGGATTACGCAATATTCTCAGTACTTTTTTTCACTTTTTCTGAGAAGAACTTCACAAATTTTGAAATTCTGAACATAAAGAGCAACTTGATTCAAAAAAGGTTCTTTTGACATATTTATTTCCAAATTTTGTCAAAAATAAATTTAATAGTTCTTATCATGCCACAAAAGTCTAGAATTTCTTACGAGCACTGCACTTTCTTAGAGGTATTTAGCTGCTATAAAAATAGTAGTGGAAATGGGGGCACACGTGAACAATATTTTTCATTTCTTTATTTTTCAAAAAAATATTATCAATTTCTCAACGCAAGAGGGTCTCCATGATTCAATACACTTTTCTTTGTGTTATGGATTTTTTTGGGATTTTTTTTTTTAAAGTTTTTTTTTATATCATTTTATGGTATTTTTAAAAAAAGTCTGCAGTTGTTCACATGTGTCCTTACAGGGGGGGGGGCACATGTGAATGGGGATTAAATGCCTATATTAATGGCAAATTCCTCACCTCCATGACAGACCTTATCAATGTCATTATTTCTGAGGTAAAAATAAATGATGGAGGGGAGATACAACAATAATAGGCATTCTACCAAAATTAGAAATTGTCAGTATGTCCTGAAATTTACTAAATACTATTTTTTAACATACATTTGAAACTACTAAGCCACACTTTAATTAAGAGAGCTTAATATTATATTCCCACTAATCATTAAAATAGCTGAGTGTATGCACAATTAACAAAATTACTACTTGGATATGAAATTGGATATTAAATTATTTTTAAATATTAAAAGTTTTTTTTTATTTCCGTGAACAAGGAATTTTTAAATTTTTTTATTTAAGAGTAAAATAATTGGAACTTAGCTATGCCATTGTTTATGGTTACTTCTAGTAGGTAACACTTTCATGAAAGAATGGAAAAAAAAAATAGAAAACAAGGTTTCAAAATTGGAAAATATTTGCGTTTAAAAGTTACGTTTTCTGGAGAATGACCCATATGTATATATAAAAATGTTTTAAAGATTATTTTTCTGAACCCTTACAATGCGACGCATTTATTCTGCAGGTGGCATACGAGCAGAATCTAACACTAAATACCTAAAATATGATTTACTAAATAAAAAGAAATTCAATTATTGTAGTGCCGTGAACTTGGTTTTGGAATGTTTCAACATTCATTAATATCTGTGGACCCTCACCTCACTGAAAATTGATTTCAGCATCTTTTTTCTTATTTTTTTTTTACATTTTTGAAATATTTTCTCTAAATTTGATTTTTTCGCATTACTATTATCAGTTGCGGCTAAGAGTACTGCTGTTCTCTTTTTTTTTTGTACTTTGCTGTCACTTGGCCTAGGTCTCGGAATAAGATACTTTATTTAGGTTAGTTACAGGTTCTGCATGCTGCAAAATGATTTGAGGTATTCCGATTAGTATTTTACTTGATGAATTTGCCTCCCTTTGTGTTGCGTTTTTGGCACACAACATTGAAGTCTAAAACCATGACCTCGAAGATGGTTGTTTTTAAGAAAAGGAAGAAAAAAAGTTCATAACATTAATCAAACCTACGAAACCTGCTTCAGTAATATAAAAGTCAGTTACATAGTAAAATAAGACATCGTCAGATAAGTTCAATTTTAGTAATAGCGGTAATCCGTAAATAAAAACTGCAGCATGTATACCGGAATGCGGTGCGGCATGCATCCCAAATTTTCGGTTCGGAACCCGCACACCGTAGTTCCATGCCCTTGTAAAGAAAAATAGTAATTCTCTATACAAATCTTAAACTTAGTTTTGACTTGAAAATCATTCATAGTTACATATTTAGAGAACAAATACTATTTTAGCATAAGATGTTTCAAAGTGTCGATCGGGAAATTATGCACTTAACTCAGAATAACGATTGTACCGCTAAAGGTAATCATTGAATTGGGAATCATGCCATACACTGGTTAAATAAATGTTATTTGCATCAAAACCGCGCATCTGACAGCTTTCTATAAATAATAACAAGACATACAAGGGGTGCAGCATCTATCCTGAATGCGGCGATTCTCTCTGGTTTACTCGATTGTGTTTTTGATTATTGCTCGTTGAAATATTAGGCGCCGCCAAGCGGTTAACACTTTTCACATCACAAGTAAACTAAACAAGTAGGTAGTTAACCTTGAACAGCACTGTATTACAATTCATTTAATAGAATAAAAATTGTCGACAATATTTACGGGGTAAAAATAATTATTGTTCATAAAGCACAAAAAAGGCAAACATGTGTTTCGGGTTTGCAAGGAACACTTTTTTCAGTGCAAAAAGATATGGGCACAGTACGAGGAACTTCATATAGTAAATAGTGATGAGGCTAACCTGCGCAAACAGTTGTTGCAATCACATCCACTGGTGTTCGAAATAGTAGTACACTGTACTTTGAACAGTACATTGGTGGCACAAACACTTAAAGTAACAAGTCGAACTGGTAAAATGTGCAAATATTTCGCGGACCTGTATTTTTCCTTTCTTTCTTTCTCTTTTTCTTCCTTTTCTTTAAAAACAACTTTACCACAATTAAAATTTGTTTTATAACATAGTTTTGATATTTGGGGTAAAAAAAAAACACAAACCCTGATTATTATTATAAATGAAAAAGTACAAAACCCAATCCAGTTTTTAAAAAATGCCAGACATTTTTCTCCCTCCGCCCCCAAATTACCCATCTTGGCACAAATGTTCATGATTTTGAACTTTTTACTTCTTTAGTCCTTCAGAAGATTGTTAAAGAGTAATATAATACTAGCATTCCATCCAAATCGAAATAATAGAAAATAGACTACAAGTATTAGATAGGAACTATTTGCAGAAAATAGTGAGTATTTTCAGAAAGTCGTAGTCAAGTTTCGATGCAAGAGGGCATTTTTCGTAAGATTTAGCAGGAATGGTATCGGAAACATAACACAAATTCACTTTTTGCTGTGCAGTACAATGTGTCTGCAGTAGAAATTGTTACCTTCACTGACCTTGAAGTTATGCTACACACGTTAAGAAAAGTCAATGAATGAATAAAGAAAAATTTTATTAACCGATTTCGGTTAAACGAGATTTTGGTTAACAAAATTTCAGACAATCGAGGTGAATTTTGCATTTAAGGGAAAAAAAAAACCCACATTGACTTGCGAAAGGGGGGGGGGGGAACTTATTGCTAAACACATTGATTATTTAAAACATTTTAAATGGTTTACAAATTATATAACTTTTTAAACTCCGCATTAATTCATCACTTAAACTGTAGCAAAGAGCTTATTATAGAAGAATCATATCGTTTCATTAAAAGGTTCCATTGCTGCGTGAATGAATTTCAATTAATACATTGAATGTCAAACGTGTTTTCGAGTTGCATATGAAATGGCAACTTTGAAGGAAGAAGTCGCCAGTGTTAAATTAAAATCTGATGGCATATTAAATTTATAACATTATTCACATATGTCTTTTCTAACGACAGTTCTGTGGCTAATTTTAACCTTAGTTTTATTTAATTCCATATGAGTTCAAGTGAATTAGCCGTGATAATGCTTATGCTAAGATCTTTAAGATGTATAAAACCATTGTAAATTTATTTAAAAGTATTTTTGAGTTATAGCTAAATGTAGCGCCAATTTGATGGAAGCGAAAAAATGTGGCCAAAACATTTGAAAAGCGTCCTGTACATGAAAAAACAAATATCGTTAGTGTTTACTCTTAATTCGGAACCAATGAATGCAAAAACTGAGAAAAATGGAAATAGTCACACGATTAATATCAAAGGATGTACGATAAAATTTGTAATTTACCATAAATGTGCGGAAAAGAGCCCAATTTTTTTTGCAGTTAAATAAGTAGCTATGTATATATGAACTGCTTTTTAAAAGTGTGTTAAATCTTCTCCCCTAGAGGCTTGTAAATGCCATTATTTTCTCAGGATTTTGAAGTTTCAGTTAATCAATGAAAATATAAGGTTGAGAGTGCTATAGTTAACTTGCTGAAAAAAAAAAAAACATTCACATAACTTTTTGCTAAATGTCACACCATAACATTACCATTGAAACAAACATAAACTATTTTGCTATTTAACATTATAAAGAAAATAAATCACTTCTGCATTTTAATGTTTAAAACAAATGTACATGTTAATAGAAATATAACAGGAAATATTGATACAGATGAAAAGTAAGTCTTTTATAATATTGCTAAATGTATTAATAAATGTTACAGATCTGACTGTCGAATTTGCCATCCTATTCTTCTTGTAGTTCCTCCTTTCAAACAATTCCGCTTTAATGCTAAAAGATATCTTAATTTATATAAAGATTTACGTACCATGAAAAGGAGATGTCCTTAAGAAAGGCATTGCATCGTAAAATGAGAATTAGAAATGATTACTTACCATTGAAATATATGGTTTAGAATAATTATTTCTTGAATGATATAATACTTACGTTTTTCTTTTATCAACTCACATATTTTAAACATGACATAAATGAGACAGATAATGTACAACATACTTCTACTGGCATATAGCAATGTCTTACCTTTTTAATTTTTTTATACTATCAAACAAATAAATTAATTAATAAATCATGTTATAATAAGACATTTTCACAAGTAGTTTAAAAAAAGAAATAGCTTTATCGGTTTAAGGTCCTCGTGATGCATAGTAAAAGGCATTTTCCAAAATTATAAACTTTATCTATTTACATTATTAAAAATCTTGGTATTTCAAGCTTTTGAACTGTATTTGATACAGATGCTTTATTTTCAGCACAACCTGTGAATACCTTTTACTTTAATTTCGAAGAAAAAATAAACTTCTGGGACTTCATAGATATCATAGCCTTTATAAGTAAAAAAAAAAGAATATTTAGTTTCAAATTAATAATTTATGAACGATAATTAATACCGACAGATACATTTTGTAGCCTGCAATTGATTATGCAATTAAATTAATTCATTAAGCGAAATTATGCAGTTCACTTGTATATGAATAGTATTTGTTCGAAAATGTTGATAAAAATACATTCGATATAGGTGTGGAATTACTACTGCGTTGTGATGAGTATATTCATTTCAGATGACTATACTCACCATAACGCGATCTTTAGTATTGACGACGAACTTTAGTTTTTTTTTCGCAATGTTTGCACGACCAGCAAAATTTCTAATCATTTGAAGAGGTAAAACGAGGTGAAATTTGAACGAACCAAAATTGCTATTACGTTCGGACAGAGCTGGTTAATAATATAATCGATTGAAATCCGTATCTTTTATTACCTCTCGCAGAGTCTCAGCGTCCACGAAGCGATGATCCACAGAGAAACCATGAAGACCAGGAGCACCGTTCCCGGACAAATGGTCATGAGGGTCTTGAGGACGAACCTCGTATTGAAGTTGATTCGGTTGAGTGCTCCAATGCTCCTGGATGAGGCATCTGTGAACAGTTTACTATGCAGAAGCATCACTCTGCATATGAGGTATAGGCGTAGGAACATGGGCAAGGACAGAGTAACGTCGATCGGCACCTTGCGGGATTCCACAATACCGTTCTGATTAGCCAGTTTGGTGGTCCACGTGAAATAGTATTCCCCAGGTATGGGATGGACGGCGCAGACGGCCAACTCGAGGAAGATTAGCGAGATCCGTTGGGGGGTCATCGCAATTCTCCAGTCGTCGGCACAGTTGTCGATCATAAACAGCTATAAAGAAGAAAATGTTTCAAGTTGGATTTGATAAAGCAAATTGATAGAATTTAAACACTTTTTCATCTCTATTGAAAAAAAATCAAATCGTATAAATCGTCGCTAAAAAGACGAATGGGCATATCTCAAAAAAATCAAAAAAATGAGTTATGACCACCACAGAAATGTCCAAAGTCGATTTTATAATATGACCAATAGGCGTATCTCTACAATAAATAGTAAATAATTTACAATCCCTCACCCTGGTGGTGGTTCCCAAGCGATACAGTAAACTGGAAATCTTTAAATCGGTTTTCTGCAAAATGCTGAAAAGTGAGATACACCCATTCGTTTTTTAGCGAAGAAATAACAATTTGAGCAATGAATAGGAGGAACGTATTTTAAGCAACTAAAGTTTTCAAACAAAAGATATATGAAGATTTAAGATAATAGTAACATTGTTTTTGCTACAACAAAGTACTTTATAATAACCAAACATCAGCCATTATGCCATTTCCAATTTTAAAAGAACCAGTGTTGCTTGAAAAACGTGTTCCTCTTTTCAAGTTTCTGTATATCCAAATATAAAGGGATCGCGTTTCTCTTTGTATTTTTGAATTTGCTGTTCGAGCAGACGAAAAGAATTGTTTATCATCCTTGTTTTTACCTACTAAATAATACTCCATGAATTTAGTGTTTAATTCTGTTCGTATGCCAGGCGCGACAAATTTCATGCCCTGAACATTTGGGTGACGTGCTGCAGTGTTAGGGTTTAGAAGACTCTTAAACAATATATATATTTTTTTGGTTTTGTTTTGTCACAGTGCGGAGGTGGTATGTCAATCATTAAAAGCTCAGAATGATTTATTTTATTTTTTGCATTCACGGGATTTTTTACGTAACTGCAAAAAAGTCCTGCTTAGCTCCCGGATTTACCTTACTTTGATAAAACTTATCTTGTTTAAATAAATATTTAATATTTTGGTAAGAGCCATTTCTAAATCAATAGTTACAGCAATGGTGAAATAAATGCTAATTTTTGAATACGATATGCGCGTTTGTTTGCACCATTTTTGATGGAAATCGAAACATTACGCAGCAATTTCACTGATGCATTTTCTTAAGTTAAAAACTTATTTGTAACAGAGTTTCGAATAAGTAATCTTCCTCTGCGTGTTACGAAGGAGAAAATCAGAAAATTTCTTATCATGAAGCGCGATGATCACTGCTATGTTTCAAGAACAATTTTTTTGAAAGCGATTTAATACCAGTGTTTGCATATGATTTCGGGATTTCCTTAATTTGAACAGATTCTGATACCATTTTATATTTTTACCTCGGAGCTTAGAGGTTCTGATTAGATTTTTTAAACAAGCGCACAAATTAGCAGCGAATGTTTTTAAAAAGAAAACAACGTTTGAGTATTTTATAATGGTTTCGAAGAGTATATAGAAGTATTGCATTGGGTGCACTACATTACCGTATTTAATCTAATCAGTTAGAATTTGAAAATAAATTTATAAGTTCAAAGTAAGTATGCAGATCGAAAAAACTATTTCATCAGTGTAGATTCTTTTCCCAAAAACATGCTTCGATAAAAATATCAACAAATGAATATTTGCCTAAGGTGCGTAGTTTTTAAAGGAATTGAAGTTTATTTTAAAAATAAAGTTAGTCTGAAATCTATTTAGACTCTCTTAAGATCATATTGTTCTTCAAAAGACATTTCCCGTCGTTGTAATTAAAAGAAAGTTTTTAGAAATGTGACTCCTTGAAAATCAAGCAGAAGTCTCTCTTCTTTGCGCAAAAAATAAGCTTTTAATGTTTTGATTACAACGAGCTCAAGTTCTTACTAGCATCGCAATACAACAAAAGATTTATTTCAGAAAATAACTTCGACATTTAAAATTAGTTTTGGAATTAACTGAAATTCCTTTCATTCCGCGTGGAAATCACGCGAAAAGACATTACTTCACGCTTCATATATTACCTGATTGCATTCTAAATATAAATACGCAGCCAAGATCTGTAAATGAAATCATTGAATCTACAAACTCAATAAATGATATGCAATGTGTGTATATATATATATATATATATATATATATATATATATATATATATATATATATATATATATATATATATATATATATATATATATATATATATATGTATAAATTTAATACTTGTTATTACAAAATTAAACCTTACTTTAAATACATTTAATTTTTATAAATAATTTACAAAGGAGGGACAATAATAATAAACGTTAGTATCAAGTTAAAACTGATATGATTTAGCCTTAAATTCGATTGATTTCAAAAAAGTCATTACTGTATTAATGTGTGTACCATTGTCTGCCGAAAATACAGTAATAATGTCGACATGCTGATACGCATCAGACTTTTTTTTATTTAAACTCATAAATGTTTATTTGATTTGAGCTGAACTACTAATCCGCTGGTGATTTTCATGCTTTACGTTCTCTTTACCATGTTCTCAAACATTATAACAAGGTCTTTTGTCGTTCATTACTATGCCAAATTGATAAAAGCTTCGAAATTAAATAAAACTGTAATTAAAGCGAGCGATGTTGGCTGGTATTATTTTTTGTAATGAAGATGTGGATAATAATTGCATTAACATAAATAATAAGAATGTATTAACATAATAACAAAACATTAACATAAATAATAAGAAGACGTGGATAATAATTGCATTAACATAAATAATAAGAATTTGGACAGTACATTTTTATTTTAGTGTTTAAACCAAAATTGTTTGCTTATCTGAAAATGACATAACTATAGGCATATAATAAAATAGGATATTTGCGTGTGTGTTGGTGCAGATTGAAATTGTATTTGTAACGCCGCCAAATTTGTAAAAGGAAGCTTTTTGACGTAAAAAATGAATGCCACAAAAGCGAATTGAGTGAAAGTTCAAATTATAAAGCCGCTATGTAGCTCCTTCTATGTAACTAATAGTATAATGAATTCATACCGACATTCATACATGGAGGCGTTGAACAACATTTAAAATTACTAATAATTTTAGTTTTAAACACAAATAACTAAATTTTAGTCTTATTACAGACTATTACAGACTAGTAGTACCCGCTCGGCTTTCCCCGTAGTAGAAAATTATAAGGTCATTTGGTTCGCCTGTATATTTACAAATAATGGATGATGAATTTCTCGCCAATTTGCTATATTCATTTGCTTTCTCATGTTACGGTTCCACGTTATGTTAATTTGGTAATACACTCGTCCACGTTGTGATAATTTGCTCGGTAAAAATTTCTTAAAATTGGAATAGAAAAATAACAAAATCAAATTTTCAAAAAAAAAAAAAAAAAAACCGCTTCGAGCTGCACACCCTCATACTACAAACTAATTTTGTGCCAAATTTCATGAAAATCGGCTGAACGGTCTAGGCACTATGCGCGTCACAGAGATCCAGACATCCAGACAGAGACCCAGATATCCAGACAGAGAGACTTTCAGCTTTATTATTAGTAAAGATAGCAGCTTAATTAAGAGTTTTTTTTTCATGATACAGTAGCGCATTCACATTCAGATAGATATCCCATGTTGTCATTTAGCGATCTATAACAAAGGTTTTCCTTTTCTAACGAAGAGAGGAAAAGATTTGCTCTTGCTAGGTCAGCAGAAAGCTATGTTACAAGAATCGTGAAACAATCTCCACGTTCGGGAAAGATTAAAAGAAATATCCATGGGGATTTGTTTGAAGGCCTATGCGAGAGGAATTTCAAAGATCGCATTTTATAAAAATTTATCTAGAATAGGACCTTCCGTACATTATGGTGGAATAAATGGCTACGAGCTTTTAGCAGTTACGAAATTTAGTGGCTGTTTCTCCGTTTTAAACACGTGTTTTAAAGAAAATAGTGCCAAACTGAAGTTGATTATATATCCATCAAAATCATTTGAGGCAAGTTATATGTTTATTCGTTCCTAAGCATCAAATGCTGTCTTAACAGTGTTAATGCAAACTGTTTTAGCCCCAGAAAATTAATTTCTAAGTAAAGGCTGAACAGTTAAAAATTCTAGTAAAAAAAAAAAAAAAAAAAAAAAACCATCTCATAGATAGTTTTTGCGATATTTTATTAAAATGCATGTGATTGAATCGACGGTAAGCGCTCGAAATTCCTGTAGAAATTCCGTTTTTATTATAATTTCAGCATGTCAAGAAGTTTTAAATGCGCAAAATAAGCAATCAAGTCTCATTAAAGTTAACTTGATTTTTTAGAAACATGAATTTGAGTTAGTTGTGAAAAATGTTAGTAATTCATTCAGTCATACCGTCTATAAAATACACAATTTCTAACAAATGAATGGCTAGCATTCAAATGATTTTCGTTTTACATACATTCGTCTTCAGAATAAACAGACTTATAATGCATCTAACCTTTGCACATGAACGGGCATTATTCAATTAAAGATAAATGTAATTAAATATTTGAAGAAGCCCGGATGCTATTTATTGTAATTATCTTCAAATTACAGCACTTGAGAAAGTAATCTCATATTATTTAGTGACATTGCAAATAATAACAGCATGTCATAACTAAGTATAATCAATTAAGTATCTATAACATAATTAACATGATGACCGTGTCCATTAGACAAAGCAAATATCTTAAGCAGGAAGTTCTATAATCATCTTAATACTTCAGGCCAGTAGATAATTACAAGCATGTTATTAAAAGAAGAATGACAAAGAAAACTAACATATATGCGTAATCAACAATGCGATGCCAAAATACCCTTGTTTCACATAGCATTCTTCACTAATGAAGAAAATGAGGTGAAACTGATCAGTCATCCTTTTGAAATCTTACGGAGAGAGACTTCTTTCAAGCTAAGAATAAATATTAATCATGCAACTTTTGTGCTTGCTCTGTAACATACTCGTATATGAATAATTAAAGAAATACTTTACAAACTAAAAACTGCCATAATATTTTTCCAAAATATGTAACTTCTCAACCAAGGGATTGATAAAAAATTTTACAAGGTGTTTTGATTTTTTCACAATAGACAAAATCAAGTGAAAATAAATCTTAAACGTCATTAGGCAATCCTAGACAAAAGTAAAACCACGATTAGTTGACAGAATGAAAAATTAAATTAGTAAAAGAAATACAGGCGTCAAAAGATTAGCTAAGCAAAAGCTGAAAAGTAAGTATTGCAAATTCAAAGACCATTTTATAGTTTTGTAGTTTTTGTGCTGCTTATTATTTTCTCTGGTGCAGTTATTTCTTCTTTATCATTGTCAACTATTGGTGCAGTGTCAATGACTGGCGGTTTTGCTTTATACGGAAAGAGTTGCTGAATACGTAGACAAACATTTTGTATGCTTCAAACCCTTATGCTACATGGAATTACCTTCAAAAAATGTGTTCACTTTTTTCGTTCTAAAATAGTCGTTAGTTGTCAGAGAAGGGTCCTCGATACATTAGTGCTCACTGTAAAATAAATTAAAGTCAACAAATCATGTGTCTTGTACGTTCCACAATAGTAACTACTCAGTCGAGAGATATGTCTTCTATACATGTTTGGATTGAGTGGAAACAAGATTATTAAAAAGAAGATTTGGCAAGCAAGTAAGCCGTTTCGAAAAGTTTTGTAGATATACTGGTATTAAGGGAAAAAAATAAGTCTAGAAAACTCACGTAAACGCATGATGATTATTCACCTATGTGATTCCGTGTCTCAGACGTAAAGAACTTAAAGACTATTCGAAGATTACGGATAAGAATTGAACTATTTTTACTCTCAGACATCAAATCATATTGCAATTTGGCAAAAGAAGTGCAACATCTGGAAAAAAAAAAAAAGAAAAAAAACAACTTTCGGGAAAAATCTAGCTTTTACTCAATATTACTTTTAAACTATTTGTTCTTATGCACTATAATACGCACAAAACAATTATGATGTTATGCTTACCGATTGGGTTTTGTAGTCTAAAATGGAAGTGTATAGTTTAAGTTTGAAAATCTTCTTTTAAATTAAGGAATTTTATCGATGCGTCATTTTTGATTATTTCATTTATACGCCGCCTTGCACCCTATTATCTACACTAACTTTATATGAGTTTTGTGGCAAAAAAGATCACTAAATTTTGATTTCAAATCAATAATGAGTGCAATTTTTCAATTGTGCTCATGACACAACTCAAATTCAAATTTCTGAATTGCGTCACTTCGGATACCAGAGTACGTTATCATGCATCCGTTCTATATTTTGGTTATAAGAGTAGTACGGGGTCCGGCATACTAACCGCCTTCATTTTGGAAAAGTGCTGTTTGAGTAGTGGAGGGGATACAGTGGTGGAAGTGATATCGGCAGATACCACTTTCATGGTATCTGCCGATGCCACTTCCACAACTGTATGGCATGGAGCGGTAAGCATCGTCATGTGCTGTGAAGGAACCTAATTAAAATGGTGGTTTTTTGATTAATATTCAGTTAGAATTTCGCATTGGGTTTCAATTTTCCCGACACGATGCTGTTCAGCTAGAAAAAATATTCACGTTGTGAAGATCACTTTTTATGATTTTTCCATCAATCCTATCAGAAAATCGAAGCAAGCTTCATGTTTAAGTGCCAAATTCTTTGGAGGTTCTTGGATGTACGCTCTCCCGCGTGACACTTTTTTTTTTTAGCGTTTTAGAGCTCTGAGGTTGTTTAGGCGTTTTTTTTTTCAGTGTATTACCTCCAGTTCTGAAGTTTGATATCTAAACATCATTTTTCTCAATCTGGAACAGGATCATGCCAGCCAAATGGGAACCAATCGTGAAACTTGCTAAGTCTTAATCAAAAAACCACTTTTCCGAATATGCTGCTCCACAGCACATGACTATGCTTGCCGTGCCGTGCCACTGCCACTGCTGCAAATGGCACATATACTGCTACCGGTCGATACCACTTACACTACTGTATCCCTTCCACAACTCATACGGCAAAACCATGTTAGGTGTGAAAATAAATATGCACAAAAGTGTCCCGTGTCCAGTGAAAGTTTACGAAACCGATTTGGACACAAAAATAATTTTTTCAACGGTTAAAAGCACTAACTGAGCAACAACTGAATATACTAATTTTGACTCCAATAACTGCTTCATAAAAAGGCAATATCTAAAATTTTCTAAGTTAAAACATAAGTTAAAAAAATTCATTGAGAAAAATCCGCGTAAACGTGCCCCGGTCTACCCTACCTATTTAAAAAATAAAAAAAAAAACGCCTAAATAGGAGGACTTGCATATAAATTAACTTAAACCTAAGGAGCAATGAGATTAAATGCTAATGATGTTTCAGCTTTTAAATATTTTTTATTATAACTTTAATACAAGTAAGTTGTCTTGAAACTCATATTTGAAACTCAGATGCAGGGAGATTAAATCTTATTGATTTGTCAGGCTTTAACGAATTTTCATTAGAGCCTAAATGTTTGCAGCTGTCTTGGAAAATTTTCCCTTCAAAACACTTTAGTTTTAGTCAGAAAAATAATTTGAACTCCAAAAGAAAACTTCGGATTCCACAAAAATGTGTCTTAAATTATTTCGACGAGCTGTTTAGATTTAGAAAATTTATAAGATTTTTATATGGTATATTCTAAACCTTTTCTTGAAATATTTTAATGCAATGTGATAAGCATTATCTGAAAATGCAAAGAACTCTATTTACTGTGGGTTTCTAACGAGGAGACTTTGCTTTTAAAAATATTTTTCTAATCAACTGCTTCCCATTTTTTAACTATTGAAGTGGTTCTGCTCGAGAGAATATTTTAAAGTATAGGAATATTATTCCGCTTAACTTTGATGTTATCTTAATGCATTCAATTAAAACAGAGATATATTCGAGACGGTATCACATTAGGTATGTTTCACATTTTTTTTTGAAGTCTAAAGAATATCGAACGGAATCAACTAAATTTAAAATATGTTCAAATCAATTACGGCTTTTAATTTTTTAATTCAAAGAAATCCTCTTTATTAATTTAAAATTAATATGATTAAACAATATCCTGAAAAATATCTGAAAAAAAATTGACAAATATATCTATCTAATTTAATAAATTTTAATATTATTTTGGTTGGTGAGCCAAATAAGGCTAAATAGACCAATATGGGCAATGTCCCATTTTTTGTACGATAGCAAAAATTCGCTAGATCATAATTTTATCGTCATCGAAAGCCAAACTGATGATAAAGCGTTTGAACAAAACCTCAATACAAATTGTTTCAAAGAAACAACAAAAATCTCACTGCCAAATACTATACTATATAAAAATATTCCTTTCATGTGTCCATATTGTGAACCAGATTGCAAACACTTTTTCATTAACAAAAGCCCACAGGTAAAAGAATAAGGTAAGTGCGGGTATTAAATCCAGTCGGCTAATAAAGCCCAAACAACAAACATAATATTTAAAATGCTCGTATCCACTCAAGGACGCACTCGTATGTATCTAACAATCATAGATGACACTTCATACTGGTCGCGATATGTTGCTCATTTGTTCCGACCAGTGCGACGCGATTCGTTTGCGTGGAGTGGTTGTGCAACAGGAATAATAAAAATTGGGCGACTGAGTGTTAAATAATTTTTGTAGTATTACACTTTTAGATATAGTTTTTCACTCCCGTTTTCTGTTGTCAATGCTCCTATTGGTCTTTGATGTCGTAATTATATATATAAACCAATTATTGTACTTTTGTGCACTTTTTTGTACACGATGTCAGCGGCTAATAAGGCCTAGCAAATTAGATCGTAGGCTTATTCTTTTGTTTTGAAACAATGTTTGTTAGTCTTTCATCTTACTATTTTAAATCTTTCCCAATATATTTTGGATGTTTGTAAGTAGTTACGACTATTTAATCATTGGTTAAATGTTATAGTACTATCACAAGCAGACTTTCTGAAGAGTTTTACCTATTGGTTTACGGTTCTAGTTCGGACGGTGAAAAGACAGTGTGCGGCTCGCTCCATTAAAAAATATAGCATTTCAGGAGCTTATGCCTACACCAGAAAAAATTATGAGATAAAAAAAACACCAATTGTTAGAAGAAAAGCCATTAATTATCAGAGAACCCCAGTCATCAAAGACTTGTTTGACAGAAACAAGAAAGAGAAGAAAATAAAAAAGACGTAAACCCTCAATGAAGGAAATGATGCTATTTGGTACTGTCACACATTTGTGAGAGGATAAGATGAATGACATGACAAAGATAATTTTGAGTGCCCTGACGGTTGTTAAAGAATGTTTTTGTCAATTTGAAGTCTTTAAGCATGATTAATGCATATAGATTACAATTGATCTCAATTATCAATGTTTGAAGCTTATTTTGATTATTCAAGTGTATTAAAGTTTTTAGGCCTTGTTATCCTACCATAGTATAATAAACCTAATGACAAGGTTTTAAAAAATGTTTTATCTCATGCTTGTTTTCAGCAAAACTGGTGATTTTTTGTTAGTTTCTTGTAGTAATTGATTTGTATGTTTAAGTAATATTACAATTTATCGATTCGGATACATAGTTTTTATTTTATTTCAAATCTCCCTTAAGTAGGTCTTATTACCCGCACCTACCTTATATTAATATCTCATAGACAGGGAAGAGGGGGGCAATGAGTCCCTTTTAAACCCCTAATTGACAGGCCTGTCAAAACGAAATTACTGTTAAAATTTTAATCAGTTTTGTTCGAAATAATATTGGCAGATAGGGAAAGATCTAGAGATTCACACAGTTGCCATTGAATAGCGCTGATGCCTTTTTTTTCAGCTACTCCAATTTTTGTGAATGTATCGACTCAACAACAAAAATCATTTGCTGTTTTATGCTTTGCGATGTGAGAGTCAGAAGCAAAACATCGTCAAGATACTCTGATCAGAACCCATTAGGTGCAGTTGTGAGAATTTGAAATAAACAGTTCAAAAACAGAGACTATTTGAATAGGAGGCGGAAAAACGTTTTATGTCGGTTTTCAACAATTTTTTTTCGGTGAAAAAACGATGAATATAGTCCAGAGAATGATTCACCTGTGTTTTTTGTTCGTTTACATGGTCAGAAAATGCGCTAATTGGCATTAACCTTGTAAATAAAGTGTTCTTAATTGATGGAAGAACGTTGTGTGTTGCAAACTTGCCTTGTAGCTTCCTTGCAGTTAAAATGAGTAGGTTTAGACATGAGTAGGTGTTGCTCTCAGTGGCTGGTCCAGTATATTGCACTAAGCAAATTCGTTTTTTGGCTGCAGTGAAAAGTTGTTGTTTTTCAACATACAGCATTTTTCCCGCCACCCATTAATTTCACACTATCCCAGTTCATACTATCTTTTAAAAGTACTAAGAAGACATTGCGTTGTAGCACGCTAGCAAGAAAAAAATAGTTATAAAAAATTTAAAAATAAGCAGGGGGGGGGGGGGAGTATAGTTGAAAGTTATGAAGTAAATGAATTGGAACACTTAGGTAGGGGAACATAGGGCAAAGTGGAATAGTGGAGCAAAGTGAAATAATGAAATATTTTTTCTGCTTTTAGTTCCACCTATCTGGTATTATTTTAACTATATAGTACCATACATAGTCTATTCCAGTCAGGAAAAATATACCACCGAAGATTAAAGCATTCGGTGATACAGAAAATTCTTAAAAAAGTGATGCTCATATTGTAATATTTTGTTGTAAGTCAAAAATTATTATTTTTTACTATAAAATGATAAAGTTATTGTTATTAACATTTAAAATATTAATTGAGACCTCCTAATATTCAATACTGTATTAATTTAGCTAATATTATGCCTATTTGTATTTTAAATAAATTGTACAAGTAGTTACGTACATACGGGGCAAATTAAAATAGTTCGTTTCATTTACCAATCAATCATTTAATACAAATCACCTACGTCTTCATTTATTAATTAATTCATTTACATTCTTTCATTTAGTAATTCACTTATTTATTCATTCAATCACTTATTTTATTATTCATTCAGTCTTCTACTCGCTCATTTATTTTTCATTTATTAATTGATTTATTCACTTAATTATTCGTTTATTGTTTCATTATCTTTTCATTTATTCATTCAATCTTTTATTTACTAATTCTTTTGATCAAAAATGTTTTATAATAGAATAGAAAATATTTCATTCGAAAAATACTTTATTTTTCACTTTGCCCCATGAACAAATAAAGCGAAAATTTTCAACCTTTTTTTTTTTAGACTCAAATTTACTGCCAAAAATAAAAAATACGATTTCAACGCAAGTTTTATTGTAAAATACAATGTTCTTTCTTTGTGTACTGTAATTTTCAAAAAAAAAAAAAAAAAAAATCCGATTTCTTCATTTTGAAAAAACTCAGTCATCTTAGCTATTTCAATTTGCCCCACATTCCCCTACATTACCAAAAATGTTGCGCTTGAAAATTTCATAGATTAAATACTACATGCTTGTAATGGCTAAAAAAATTATTTTTGAAATTTAAATGAGGACCCCTGATTGTGTAATCATGCGCAAAATCAAAGGAGAGAATACGTGAAAGGTTAACTAATGACCAGTTTCATGCGTAAACGAGAGCCAATAACTCTAATTATTCTTAATTCTTTCAAACTATGCTTTCTTATTTTTTTATTAATGAGTTTAATTATTTTTGCTCAATCTAACGAATTTGTTAAGAACAGAGATAACATTTACTTTGCTCTTCATTTAAAAGAAGAACTTGTAGCGTGTTACCGTTAAATTTCATTGCTCATTTGTGTAATTTAAATTTATAATTTTAGAATTTATCATTTATAATATTATAAATGTTTTTATAAATTGTTAGGAATTATCTATGCTTCGTGGAGAAACCCCTTATTTTCTCTCATACACTGACTGAAATTCCTTTATTTCGTTCATAATAACCCCCCCCCCCCCCCCCAATCCACCGCACATACGGAACTCTGTTACTTTCCACATAATGTTTATTTCATGCCACTATATTTTGTATATTCTTGTATTCGGTACTCCGTTGTAATGAAATTACAAAATAGAACAGGCGAGTTAACAGTTATATGAGTTGCAACATAAAAAACTGATCAGAGCAGAGTATTTACTCAAAATACTTACTTTGAGTTCTAAGTAAATTCAAATGAATATTTTAAAAGTAATTTCAAAATACCAAACATATACCATTATTTTCAAACGTCCCTAAAGAGTTAAATTTCATTTTATGTTACTGCATTGGCAAAATAGCGTGACTTTAGCTTTATATTTTAACAAACACCAACAAACTCTTATTCGTGCAAAATGTTGTTTGAATTTTAGTAAGCAGTGTTTACGAAATTTAGCAGTCTCATTGAGATTTTCTAGAGTATTTACTGTCAAGTTATTGGTAAAGTTTGCGTTTTGTCAAAGAAAACAGAAAAAAAAGTATTTCTTGCCCGTAAAAATGTTTCCATAGGAATTATGCTGAATAAGATTTTATATATAGAAACAATTCATACATTTGAAAGAGAATTTGAATGATGATTGATATTTCAAAACCTTTCAGTTAGCACGGGATTAAATGATAATGATGTTTCAGCTTTTAAATATTTCTTATTCAAACTTTAATGCAAGTGAGTTGTCTTGAAACTGCCTCTATTTAAAACACTCCAGTTAATAGTCATCAAAGGTATATTACTAGTGAACAAGGCATGTCGCGCTACATATTTGAAACTCAGATGTAGTGAGATTAAATCATATAGATTTGTCAGGCTTTAACAAATTTTCATTTTAGTCTAAATGTTTGCAGCTGTCTTGGAAAGTTTTGCTATCAAAACACTTTAGTTTTAGTCAGAAAAATAATTTTAAGTCCAAAAGAAAACTTCGGATTCTACAAAAATGTCTCTTAAATTATTTGAACGAGCTCTTAAGATTTAAATAAAATTTATGAGATTCAATCACTCATGAGAACTCATGAGTGATTGATAAAAGTTTTTTACAAAATAAATTATTTGATAAGTGAACTCTCTGAAATTAAAGAAACGCACAAGTTTGTCCAAACAAGTAATCATTCTTCAGTTAGAAAAACTCAGCTTTGCTCCTTATAAGTAAGGAAACGTTTGACAAGTATGAATTCGTAAGTTTTAAAAGTAATAATTAATTCAAACAAAGTCTTACACTAATTTACCCCCCTTCTTTAATAAGGCAGAGAAATATTTGATAGCATAATCAAACCTTAATCTTGGTAGTCCGATTTAATGTGATTTCATAAATTACTGAAAAGTAAAAAAAAAAAAAATAAATAAAATAAAAATAAAAGTATCTACATTAAAAACTTTTTTTATGTATGTAAAAAACTGACTTGCAAGACCTCAAGTAAGAAAATGTTTGATAACATGTTTATACCTAACGTTTGGTCGACAGCTGAAGTCTAAAGGCAAAAAACTCAGACTGCTTGTCCTTCCGATTTGGTTAGTATATATTCTTATGACAAATAGAATTCTTTCAAAGTACAAGAGAAAAAAAAATGTAAAAGAAAAGCATTCTACCGGCAGCGAAAATGCTGGCTCCAATGCGAGTTTCTCGGAAAGAAAAGAGAAGTACAACTGAATGACTCGAGTAAGTCGTTTGAGAGTCATGAGCAACATTCCTTTTGAGTGCATAAAACATTACCTAAAGGACCTTTGTCCAAAGGATATACATTCCTTATTGATTACGACAATGGAAGAATGCAAACTCTTTCTGAAATATTTTTGCCTGGGAGTATGTGCTTGAAAATATTTGAAATTTATTTATAGTTACCACGGCGGAAATTTGCTCCTTTCTTTCAGAGCAATGAAGAAAAAATGTTTTTATGGAAAGTATCAGAGAAATAACATCCATATTTTGTAAGCTAGAATGTTGTGCTTTTGCTGATTGTATTTATTCAAATAGTATTGGACTTTTGGTACAGTTTCAAAAGAGTGCTCTAGATAATGCGTTGTTATGTAAGATGAATAGCGTATCAATGATGGAGTGTATGAATGTAAAAAAATAATATTAATATAGAAATTCTCATTGAATAAAATTTCTGGGGAATGATGCGACGAGAGAAAAAAAAACTATTATTATAAAAATTTTCCCAAGCGATTAGAATAACTTTACATTAAAATCTATCCCTTTTATGAATTAAATACAGAAAAAAATGCATCCATTAAAATGACAACGCTATTTTATTTTCAGTACAGTATTAGATTAGTAAAACTGCTTTTAATGCGAAAAAACAAATTAATCTTATCATGGCGATTGCCTCATGTCATTTTCTGACAGATAAGCTATGATTTCAAAAACTAATTCATGAACAAGACATTGATGCCACAATAGAGAAAGGCTGTAATGCCATTAAAACATACTATAATGCCATATAATATAATGCTATTAAAAATATTGAAATTGGAATTTAACGTTTAACAAATTGCGCTATTTTTTATTACACATATTTATGTAATATATATAATATTCTCAGCCATAAATCCTGCCGTGAGCTTTTGTGTCTTCTTGTTTTCTACAAAACTTTAACAACTTAATTGACTGTACAGATGTTGTACTTTACAGTAAATTGCACCCAAACAAAACTCTTTAAAATCATTCGTGTTTTAAAAGTATTTTTACTAAACTGACTTTGTTTATAACTTTTGTATACTTAAATTTTACAAACGTTTTAAAAACTATTGTCACGATTTGAATATTTTCAATTTGCCTTTGTATGATTTTAAGTCTTGAAGATCAAACTTTTTTTTATAGGTATAATTTGTTTTCATTGCTCCAGTCTTGTTTCTGATTTTATTTTAATTGCTACTGCGACTGGATTTTTTCTGTATTGTGCAAAATTAAAAAACAACCAGCAGAAATTTTTAATTCAAAGCATTTAAAACTTATTATTATTCTCTAAGTAAATACTTATGGGGTATTACGAGCTTTGTTCGGTCTGATTGATCATCGGCCATTTAAAATGACGCTGCTGCTTTTCTGAATGATCTTTAATAATTATCTAAATAAAAAAAAAAGTTTTTGTAAAAATAATTGCGAAATAATTGAAGTGTGACGTTTCAAAACTCTTCTTATCCATATTCTATTAAATTTAACTTAAGCAAAGCTCTTTAATATTTTTGGCACGTTCTTTTAAAAGATGTCACCTATTAAGTTCAAAACGAATTATACGTAATAGAAAATATGTATTCAAAACTGATTGCGGATGTAAAACTGTCTATAAAGTATTCAGAAGCCGAAACAAAACTTGTCTTATCCTGGTCGACCAATAAAATGCCTTTTTAAATGGCACGTCACCAAGATTGTTCTAGACGTTAAAGACATATTTCATTGTTCTTCATTCGCGGACACTTGTTTTTACCTCCTGAGAGGAACTTCGGAAATATACAAAGGGAAAAAAAAGGAAATCGAAAGGAATATTACTATCGAAAACATATTTGGACGTCATTGGAGCTTTTGGAACTGATAAAACAGTTGGTTAGACCTGTAAAGTGTCCATCGGGGCATCCTGCAAATGACTAATTTGTGAGTCGGATTATTGGGATCCTATCTTCTAGTCCAATTTCGACTTTATAATAAATTTTTAACTTTTAGTTTAAGCGTAAAGCTTAGCCGTAGTTTTACTGGTTTTAATTTAAAATTAATGTTTGTTTATGTTTTCATTTTTTTAAATTGCTTAAAACTAATTATGAACTTCGTTAAAATTCGTATAATAAATCTTAATGACTGATCAATAGGTTTATATCTTACTTTTATTTATTTTAACTATATTAAACAAAACAATACTCATCTTATCAATACTCATCTGCTCTAACAAAACTTGCTATTTTTCAAACTTTAATTGACTTTTCTAAAAACATCTGGGAGGTTTCTTCAAAAAACACTTTCTAATCACAATTTGTTTAAAAATAAAAATGCTTAAAAAAATCTGAAAAAAATATATTTACTCTTTGTTAGGAACTTATTGCGGGAAAAATCGAGGGAACTCACTTTAACTATGCAACACCCCTAAAAACAGGAGGTCAAATTTTCGCACAGAAGAGTGACAAAATGAATTTCAACAAAGGTTATCAAAAATTTAGTTATAGTAATAAAGAAATAACTAACCCAAATCAAAAAGATATGCGACCTTAAGCTGATGGCGCTAGGTGCTCCGTATCATTTCAGTTTCACGCAAGATCAAGGTAGTTGAAGTTGTTTTTTGGCGCGTGAAAATGCTCTGCCATCGGTTCTCATAGCTTATTCTTGCATATTGAACGAAACTTATGAAAATATGAAGATATTGATTCATGAAATTGACTACTCGCATCATAATTGGAGTTTATGGGCAGTTTTTTAAGTAATTGCCATTCTCATTGGTCCGCAACTTGAATATACAATATACTGCTATTTTCCATGTGAGTGGGACTGCAGGGCAATACATGAACATTATATCAAAAAAGAAATGGCTTGAGCGCAAACAATATATTACAGATGAAAAAAATATACATAACGTACATCTAATCGATTAAAATAAATAAATAAATAGATGCATAGATAAATAAAAAAATATATATATTTTCCCCCACCTTTACACATAAAGTTGGGATTGATGAAGAATTTCGTTAAAGCAATGGATGAAAAAGGTTGTGGATTTCAATATTTACAGGAACAGTTCCCAGCATTCATTATGCAGATTAAGGAGGGTATTTTTATTAACCCACAGATAAGAAAGCTTATGAAGGACCAAAATTTTGAAGCTAGTTTAGGTGATTTAGGAAAAAAGGGCATGGATTGATATTAAAATGTTGTGATACAGTTCTTAGGAAATAATAGAAGTCCTAGCTATGAAAAATTAATTGAAAACATGATAAAAAAGTTACAAAAGTTAGGATGTTAAATGTCACTGAAATTTTCCCCCTGAAAGTATGGGAGCTGTGAGCGACGAGCATGAGAAGCAGTTCCACCAGGATATTTCTGCAATTGAAGCAGGACATCAAGGACGGTTTACTCCTAATATGCTCGGGATTACTGCTGGAATCTTATTAGAATATTATAAGAATATTATATCTTATCTAAGTTTAGTGCTAATAATAGAAAATCCGCAGTTAAGGCATTTACAGCTGCATAAAGTATAAAGTTTAGAAAATGTATATATATATATATATATATATATATATATATATATATATATATATATATATATATATATATATATATATATATATATATATATGTATTTATATATATATATGTGTGTGTGTGTGTGTCTTATGCTAGTTTTGAGCTTTGTAATTGTTTATAAAATGGTAAATGACAATAATATTGTACATGCATTGAATAAATGTCATTAAATTGAGATTTTAAAGATTTTGCATTTTTCAAAAAATTGTGGGTGATGGAATATTTTTAATGTCATATTCTTTTTCAGCACCCCCCAAAATATAAAAGTCGCAACTCACTTACTGAGGAACAGAAACCTTGTTGATCAGTGTGATTGAACTCATTTCTAGGATAGGAGAAAGACATGAAACCTGGGGGCAAACATTAAAATGATGTACATTGATTATGTGTAAATTAATTTAAATAAAGGTATTCGAAACCTTTTAGTGTGCGTATTTTTTTACTACAAATTAAATTTGTGGAACGTTGGTGCACAATTTTTAAATAATTTAAACAAATATGGGAAACGAACGGGGACACGCCAAAAGAGTGACTTTCTGGTTATTCAAAAAATTTTGTAGAAAAAAAGTAATTAGTTATTGTTTTAATAAGAATGGAATAACATCGGAAGTTGATTTTAACTATTAAAAAAAAATGTCTGGTCAAACAATCCTTGTGTTAGGATCCTGGGACGTAATATTGTTAGGATTTTGAAGATTTATCCATTTATTGCAAATGTATTAACGTACATATTAAATAACTTTTAGCTTAAGTTTAATTAAAAATAACAATTGTTTTATAAAATCATATTGAAAAAAAAAATAGAAATTCGTTTTATTTAACCCTCTTAAGTTTATTTAGAAGAATAGGATTGTTTTGAAACTTCAATACTCAATTATTGCATTTCACTTAGATAAACAGCTTAAGCTTGAAGTTCGAACAATTTTTCCCTAATTTCAGGAACTGCACTTTTAACAAGAATGCAGCCTTTCACAAGGTTTATTTGATAAATAAAATTGATTTGAGCTGATGAAACTAAGTTTATTCATAAAACTCGTCCGTTTTTGGTAGTCTGAAAACCAAACTGCACACGTGAGAAGTCTCACTTCCTTATTTTAATTCTGAACTACATACTTACAAGACTGAAGTATTAAGTAAGCATATTACCTATTTTTTACTATCATCTAAAATTTGTCATATGATAAGGTTTTTTTCAAAAAATACCCTTTTTTATTCTTTCCTACTACTAGTAAAATGTATTTAACATAGTAAAATTTAGAAAATCTGAAATTATTTTGACAATTAACACTAAGCATGCATTCTAGCATTTAACTGTTCAAAGTTAGTAGCAAGTAGAAACCGAATAGATGTTACATTTATCGTTCAGAAACATAGTTTCGAGATAAAAAGGAAATATAGTGTCCTGGTGTAAAAATGGAAATTTTTTAAGGAAGCAAAAAAAAAAAAAAAAAACCTCGATTTTTTTCCCTCGTCACCTACAACTGAAATTTGCTTTCATTGCAATTAGGATAAAAACAACATTTACAGAATTTGGAAAATTGGGAACAACTTGGAATTTGGAAGCGCTCAAGAAACCGAATGAAGATTTAAAAAAGGAATAGTGACAATTTAATTAACTCAAAAGAGTTTGAAATCTAACGGATGCAGTTTAAGAGTTAATACAATTAAAGCATTGCAATGCATTCTTATATAATGTGGAAACATAAAAGACTATCTTGAACCTTTCAAGAACGTAACAACATCACAATAAAATGTTTTGAGATTTTAAGGGAATAAGTTTTACGAGGACCATTTCGGGTGTATTTATGTTATGTTAATTCTCTCATGTCAAGAAAAAAGGAGTTAGACCAAAAATATAAATTTTCCTGGGCTTAATATTTAATTTTTTCCCCACAAAGATTCACGAAGAATAAACTCAACGAAAAGCGCAATTGTAGTTTCAATTATAGCTACCTTTGTAGACTTGTTTTCTTCGCGCGGGAACAGTTGTGAGAAAAATTGAAAAGTTTAACTCAAGCATTGAAAAGTCGTTTTTTCCACCTATCCCTTTTTCTTTGTTTTGGAAGAAATAAAATTAACCATTTAAGATTAGCTCGAGGAAAAGCAAAAGACAGTTAAGTGCTTATATTACGATTCTGAAAAGATTCATAACTAATATTTCGTAATAAAACTGTTTCGTTTTTAAACGTTAATTGGAAAAATTTTGTCGGAAAGATTTCGATGAACATTAAACTCTTTCACAATAAATTTTTGTATGGTAGTGACTGATGCAAGAGATCGCGTTCTTTTCTTAGCTTGCCGAAAAAAATCTGTAAACATATTTAAATTATTTCTTTCAACTTTCATTTAGATAATATTCATTTGCATATGATTTAATATTAAAAATTTTTTTTCGACCAACAAAAAATAACACCACTGAAATTTTACGCACACACATGCTAAACTGTAAAACTTTATCACTATGAATAATCTAACGTTTTATTCCATAAAATAAGAAAAGACATATGAATAAAAATTCATTAGTGTATTACCGAAAATATAATCCAAATGAGCGTCCAACGAGATTTTAACCTGATTACTTTAATAACATCTTTTGATTAGCAAAGCTGCCATTTTTGCCAATAAAATGTTGTCTCTCAATTTACAGGTAGTCATCATTCCATTTAATGGCTCAACTGGATTTTATAAAAATAAAGTGGGTAATTCTGACGACAGTAATTAGACTTCAAAGGTACGAGGGAGGTCCGGGATTTTTCTCTCCCTGGTAGCCTAATTGGACAGCAAGCACGAAACTCAAAAGTTCCTTGTCGCGTTATCGAACCGTCTGATTGAAGTGATACACGCTAGAAATCTACTAGAGAATAAATTGATGGGTTAAGTAAGAACACGGAAGAAATTTTTTTCCGTTTCGCATGTATTTTTCTAGAATACTGTCATCTTCATGCTTAAATTAAGATAAGGGCAGAATTGTTCCCGCAAACGCTTTAAGTAAACTAGTTGTGTACAAAACTTAAAGTAATTTGTAGATTAAGTAGGAATGTGTTGTAAGAGTCCAAGCTTCAGTGGATAATGAATAATAAATTTATATTATATATAATGATATAACATAACAGTTTAAATTCATATTATACATATAAAATTAAGTTTCAATAAAACATGTACTTAAAATAGTACGTGTTATATAAATGATCAGAATAACGTTATTAAAGCCCAAACTCGGCAAATTATTCATAATACATGTTTTAGGGTTACAAAGCATCCCTTTTTCAATGCAAAACCATCTGACTTTGAATAGTCTATCTATAATATTTTTATCCATTATGCAACAGTTCTTTCACTTTTCAGTGATTTTATGCAAACTAAACGGAACGGACTATTTGCACATAAATATAGAATATGAAGTAAATAGAGCGACTGCATTTATATGAAACAGCGATATGTATTTCTCTAAATTTGTCATACGTTTTATATAAACTGGAACTAAAGACCTAATGAGATATCATTTTGGATATAACAGCTCTTAGATGCAGCCACAAGTTCCTACAACACAATTAAGTAGTTTGTAAAGTGGTAGTTGCACTGAAGTATTTTATTTATTAATATATGATAAAAAATGTCAAAAAAGATTTTTAATATTCTAAATTTCGTTAAAAAACAATTCGGTATTTAAAAATTAATAAATTTTGTGACTAAAATCTGAGTGAAATTTTGCCACTCACAACTGAAAACTCAGCAAAACCAAAACTTTGCTTTTTTCTCCATAGAAAATTAGCTTCCGGTATTTCCCAGGAGTTAATGTTTCTGCTAAGAAACTAGGTTCGATAGCAATAATTAATTTCTATTTTTTATGAAGAAGATTTAAAAGAAATAATTCGAATGCATTAAGCATATTCTAAAAATGTGACTGAGTATAGTAATGAATAATTTTACAAACTAAAATGTATGAAATAATTTCAAGTGCTATAGATATATTTAAATGATTCTTTAATCCATCTATGTTATCTTATAGAGTAAAATATCTACAGTAATACATCTTTTAGAAGAACTAGCCTTTGTTGTGGAATCGGCATTTGTACATGAGTTATTTCAGTTTTAGGCACAAAAAGAAAATAAATGGTATAATTTTTTTCAAGATGCTCAGCAAAAATGTATCGAAAACCATCATAAAAAAGAAAATAATCTATATAAATAAAACAAAGAATATATATGTGTGTGTATGTTCCCTATACACATCCACAGTTTATGTCGGATCTCAACCAAATTTGGCAAGGAGGTTCTTTGGCACCCGAGAAAAAACGTAGGGAGGTTTTCAAAAGAAAAAGAACCGAACCGTTCGAATTTTATTTTTAGGACCCGAAAATGGCTGTTTCTTTTCGAAATATGTATCCGATTTTCTTGATTCAAGTCCCATTCGAAAATCCGCAAAAAATACCCCTTAAATTTATTTTCCTTCCAATTTAAAAAATACCAAGTCTGTAAAATCACCAGCAAAAAAGTTAAATTCATTTTAAAGCCTAATAGAACACCAATATCAAATCGGAAATTTGTCGTTCGCCAACGAGCTCAATTTAAATTAGCGTGAATAAATCCTTTTTGATCTGTTGCCATTTTTTCCCTACTGTAAACAAATAAAATGCTTGCTTTATGCTTTGAAGTAAAATTTTCCCTTTTGTGATTATTTTTTGGCCATTTATTATTATTTTTTTAAACTGCCAGCAGATGATAATCAATTATTTTAGTTGTATTAATGGAGAGTTGCGTTTAATTTGCTCGAGACTTTCAGTTCTGCCGTTAACGAAATTTAAGAATCATTATTTTTCCGGGAAATTTTGCAGTATTTTTTCTTTTCTATTATTTAAGCCTAATTGTTTAACACGTGTCATTTGACATTACTTTAATTTTCGAGGTGGACCGTGCAAAGCAGGGCTACGCAGCTAGTATTTAAAATAAATTGCATATTTTTAAGTTACGTTGTTTGTTCCGGAATGAATAGTAATTTAGAACGTCAGTTGGGCAGCAACAGATTCAACTGCTTCCATTAATATTATTTCGGAAACAAGTTTCTTAATTTCCAAAATTTCAATCTTAAAAATTACTTTCAATATTATAGTGTATATCGCATGTCAAGTGAAAATTTGAAACTCTTTTGCGTAAGTTGCAAGTTTAAGCTGTACGTACACCCTTCTTTTATACGAGATTTTCTTAAGCACAAGGTAATATGAAATTGCAGGTTGATCTTGTTTTCAGTGGTAAACTTAGATTATATAACATTGTTAATTACGGATTTATTCAAAACTTAAAACTTTTAGAACTTTTTTTTATAACAGCTGCAATTAATATTATTTAAGATGCTTATAAAAACCATATAACGCAAGATAAACTACATATTTGGAAGTATATAGCGAAAATAAGTTTAATCCATTACAAATTGTAATATTAGATCAATAAAACAGAGTATCTGGACAATACAGATAACCACTTAAATATGATTTTATGAATATGTTTTTTTTTTGAATCCAAAAAATCACTTCAGACACTTAGCTAATTAATTGTTTTTACGAGAGATTATATACTTTCCTTAATGTAAAATATTTATTTTACGTTTAAGAAGTTAGGAAATTTTTTAAAATTTTATACCATTTGATGTCAAGGAAAAATCTTTGAGTTATGTCGTGTAAATTGAAATAAAATTTCTTCGTCTTCATTAGTTTGATGGTTGGACGGGTTATAATGATAATTGCCCAAGTCCAAAATCTTACAAATTGAGTTAAGCTGAGATTTATGTTTAAATACAGCTCGTTCTCTTGAAATTTAAATATACGCATTCCTGATGTTTTTGCAAAATTTTCAATTAAGGGAAACTGTGTAAGGATGACTTACAAAACTCTCATTCTGACAGCAATAATTATGCATGACAGTGATAGTGAGTTCTCAAAATCAAATTTTATGCAATTTAAAAGATCCACAGGACAGGTTTTAAGTTATACAAATAAAATAATTGAAAGATCTAATGATAAACAAAATATTATTTTAACAACAAAAAAAAAAAAGCATACATGAGCCTTGTTAGAACGAAAAGGTCTACATACAATTGAGCATGAAATAAAATAATGTTTTACCATATGAACAGCGTCAGAAAAAAGTATCAGCATTTTATACTGGTTTATAAGAAGTAAAATATAGGACACGCCTTAGTAAGCAAAATTCTGTTTTAGCTCTTAAAAAGAGCTATGGAAAGTAAGTAAAAGAAGAATTGTGTGGATTAATAACTCGGCTAACCTTATCTAGAAAACTCTTAACAATTTTTTTAATGGGACTTTTAAGTTCGAGATTTTGGAATGAAATATAGTTACTTCGTTAACATTATCATATTATAAGATATTGCCCCCACAAAAATTAAATCAGCAAAAAGCCACTGTCAATAAAAACATTTCAAAATACTGACCACCGTTACTCGTAAATCTGCAGACACGTAACTTTTTTAATACCTAAATCTTTTGTCTTTCATAAATCATTTGAGTATGAGAGTTCCATAAGCAACCTTCACTTGAAACATTGCCAACTTTTATGATACGGACTAAAGTAAAAAAATGTCGTATTTATGGTTTAGGAAAAAAAAAATGATTTGATTGCTGCAGAGTACGTTATCAGCAGGAAGGTATGAAGATGACTCACGCACATAAAAAAGAAGTGATTTTAGTTTTATGATACCATGAAGCTCTCCCGTGGCTACTCCATGTAGTGAGCTTTCATGACTTACTGAGCGTAATGTAATAATTCTTGTCTCTTTAGTGTTTCGTCCGTTCAAAGAGGGGGCTATAAGCTTACATGATTTAAGAGTCATTCGAGTTAAGCTTATTATAAAACCCATTTTCAAATATTGGTATTTTAACCTTAGGATATGGTAAAACTGCTTAGTCGTTAGCATTGGTATATAAAATATGAAGGTCAAGTTAATCTCTCAAAAGATACATAAAAAAATCTGTTTTACTCTCATGAGCACTCTTTTGAAGAGTAAAATAAGCATATTCAGGTTTTTATTCGGCACATTTCGTATGGTATTCGTTGAAAATACAGTAAAATATTTTTGTGACTATCGCTAGACCGAATCAGTGCGCAAATGGACCATTTCATTATTTTTCAGATTAGCGTATAGACATAATAAAAATATGATGCATATGCATTTCCTTAAAATTGAAAACTCCTTTTTTTCTCTTTGATATATAGGGTAACGGTACCAGTATCAGACATGCTTAAGACATCGCTCTCAGTTTAACTCAAATTTCTGAGCCTTTTAATGTATTTAGATTTTTAAAACTATTTTCCTCTCGTGCAACGACACCTCATCTCATGTTTGGCTGCTTCTTGATGCTTTGAATTAGCTAATTCTATTTTTAATTGCTCAATTTCAAAAAAAGGTCCGACCCCCAGTAACAGATACAGAAACTTCTGATGATACCCAGCAACAGACAGGATGAAGAAAGGATGAGCAATGGACAGAATTACCCTTTTCTCTTCAAAATGTGCAAAAGTTATTTATTTTTAGATCTAAAACCTTTTTAAATTCAAATGAACATGAAACACCGGCAGACCGCGTGGTGGCTATTCATAACCTTCCATCACTGCCTTGTAAATACCAACTGGCTCATAAAATTCTCCCTGATAACACTATATAGTTGTACCATATTCATGGGTCGCAGCAACATCAGTTTTACCTGCCTAAAATTCTTAGTGTTTAAATCCAAAAATTACGACTGTCTGTTACTGGTGCCGTTACCCTATCTGCACCATGAACCTTTTACTTTTTAACTCAAAACATTTTATGAGTACCAACGTTTTTATGGCTAAACGTTATTATGAAATTCAATAAAGATATGCTTTGTTTAGAATGCTCCCTTTTGTTGAACTTTTGATTCTGTTTCTGAGATAGTAAAGGGGTATTTTCAAAGTTATATATATATGTTTACACACCATACACTTCAATATACACCAGGCTTGGAGTCAATTACGAGGGAAGGCAATCGATTACGATTATGATTACGGGCACAAAAAAAGGGGGATTAGGTTTATAATTCTCTGGCAAAACGTAATTACGATTACAGCAACTATCCGATTATGTAGAAAATGTAATCAATTACGATTATAATAAGCCTATTATGATTTTAATTACGATTACAGACTTATATTATAATGTATATATATATATATATATCACTCATTTGCATCAACAACGTGATAGTTGAAAATTATGATTTTTGATTTAATATTAAAGAGATGATTGCAACTACTGTGTAGTATAACTTTAAAGATTATTTATTTTGTATTATTTCGCTGTTGCAGGAAAAGAGCAATATATGAAAAATAAATAAAACATCAAGGACATTCAAATTGCGTACATTACACAATGCTACAATGATTGTACAGTACAGGTATAGGCACATTCTTTTTCAAATGTATACACAGCACATATTGTTTTTGACTCAGTTGTTCATTACTATTTTGCCATTGCAGTAGTTCTGCCTCAGACCTGGCTTAAGGGCAATAACTTAATGCTATACTGCTCAACACTTTAGAGCTTATCATTTCCGAAAATTGTGTGGTATATTTCAGCATTGTATTATCAATTATTTAGTATATTATCAGTTAATTTAATACGCAGCTGTTTAAAAAAAATAACCTCGTATGGTTCTTTATGTAGAAAAACTGCAACGTAATAAAATATGCAGAATTTGTAAATAAAAGATACGGAACTAAACAATTGAAAATTAAAAAAAAAGGGGGAATGAAATGCATTTAAGTGTAATTAATGCTTCAGATATGTCTGGTTTTTTGTCTCATTTTTTAAGAAGTGAAAAAATTACCAGCAATGCTAAACAATCGTTGAACTGGAGCAGATGACGCAGAAATTAAAAGAATACTTGGGTAGTATTATTTTTAGCAAAAGGATACATATGAGTGCTAGACCCCTACAACTCTATACATAATCAATTTTATGATTATTTGATAAGCTATTTGCATATGCATTGATCTCATTCTTGAATCAATCACTTACTAAAGAAATTGCACTTTTACAAGTGCTAAAAGGTTCCAACTTAACACTCATAAAAAATAAGATTGGGCATAACATGTTTTGCTATGATTTCCACACTTTTTAGTTGCACAGTTTTTTTTTTGCATAAATGAGTACTTTATAATAATATTTATAGATCACAGTTTTAATGCAGCAGTGAAGTGCAATTTTTCTCACTTTAAAAATGTGGCATAAAAAGATAATTACGTTTCGAAATTTGTGTTAATTCCTTGATACAATAAAACATAAACAAATTTTATAAAATATATCAATGCAAACGTTTTACTTTCATACATACTCATTAATTAGAGATAATATCAGTTTTGAAAACATACAAAAAAATTCTTATTCACCAGGGTTTAGATTAGATGTTATGTAGCAAAAAATAAATGCAATACGTGTAAAGGTAAGAGTGTTTAAAGAATCACTGAAACACAAATGCGAATTCGGTTCCCTTTTGACAAAATCTTTTTTCAGTCTTTCACTATTTTCTCATGAAAGTATAAAAAAAAACCAAAAGCTTTTTGTGTTGGCCGAAACTTAGGTGTACTCTTGATATTATCGTACTTTTTCTGCTAAAATACGATTTTGAGGCGGCAATGTGCTTCGCTTGATTGTCTAACATTGACAGATGAAAGGGAAACTGATGAATGACCAATTGTAAGGATTAGGAAAGACGTTCCCAAGAAGCCCCGAAAAGGTTCCTGTCAAGCCCACTGGGTACTAATTGTACTAGACACTTATTAAGATAGGGCTCGATTTATGACTCTCGTTTGTAAACAGGGACGAGTGAGGACAAGCACTGAATAGTCGTTTAAAGAAAGAAGTCGTTTTCTATGTTACTATTGAACTATGTTATCTTTCCATACATTAGTAAAAGGGCGGCTTAAATTTTTTTCACTTTTAGAAAGTCAAGATTACACGATTACAAGGGGGAAATTACGGATTATTTTACTTAGATTACAGTTACGGTTACGCATGAAAATCCTGATTATGATTTCGATTACGATTACGCGAGTACCCCATCGACAGATTACGATTGTGATTATGATTACAAAAAAACGTAATCGATTACTCAGATTACGATTACGTAATCGGCGATTACTCCAAGCCTGATATACACAATATACGCTATACGTAATAGTTATATACACTATTGGAGAATTATAGATAACAAGAACCTTCGCAAATTACTTCTTCGTAAACTAACACTACACATATTTGTGCAAGACAAAACAAGAGTTAAAAACGTATTTTGCGCTTCCATCTTAAAATAGAAGTATAGGGTAGACCGGGAGTTTTGAGCGAATCAGCAATAACATCCTGTTTTTTATTTGCTGAGTCACCTGTCACATGACCGTGTAGGTGCCGAGCTTCTGTGAGTGGGTTTTCAGTGAGATCTGCAGTGCCGTATGGGTTGTGAGGGGAAAAAGTTGTTTTTTTTTTTTTTTTTTGCTGTCTAAGCAAATTTTTTTATCCGTAGTTATTTTCGTCTGATAATATTGAAAAGCTCATATTTCGTCGCAACAAATGACGTCTTACTTGAATTATTATATGAAGTCATTCCCAACCTAGTGTAACGTAATTTCAATAAAGTGAGTTGAGGAAAGTGGGTGAACTGTTTTTGGGGTAAGTGTGTGAATTGACATTCTTTCCTCAACTACATTTTTAGTCTCAAAACGCTAAACAGTTGGAGCATAACTTATGTAAAATACTAAATTGATGCAATGATTGCGTCGGTCTCACTCTGCTTGAGCTTATAATATTCTACATATACGTCTGTGCAACCTTACATACTCACCTACAGCCGGCGTATGCTGTGTTGCTTCAGGAAATAAGACTCTCTAAAGAAAAACCGACAAGGAGAAATCTCCACCAAATGTAATGCTGCGTGCAACATTACCTCTGATTCTTTTGCTGATTCTGATCTGCCAATAGAAGGGTGCGATTACTGTAAGACAAAGGGATACCACTCCTCACTTTAAGTTACAGCCTAAGAAGAAAGTGTATACGACCCATTAAAAAAAATGTGAATACTGCCTATGATTTTAGGATGGGGAGCAATACAGGGAAAATTATGACTATTTATGGTGCTCGGCCAGACCCCCAATACTTCTGGATCTCTAAGTTGCTAGCTCATATTGAACTTGGAAGAAAGTGAAGTTGGATATACCGGTACTAGAGCAGACGCAGTTATTTTCTAAGATTTTCAACACCATCTTCATTCAGTTAGTTCTGGCCCAAATTGTGATGATAAAAGTCATCCCAGTGAGAATATTTAACAGCATACTTCTGCAAAGTGTTCTGTGTTCTCTTCTATTCACTAAATAGGGTTTAAGATACGCCTGCTAAATATAGTGCCAAATCTCATCCAAACCAGCATGTGCCTCAGAGCATTACGACCTTATCTTCAAGCAAGAGAGCGGAAAACAAAAAACTGAGAGACGAAAAGGTTCTACAGCAATATTCACTGATACTCTTGACAAAAAGGTTCTTGAAGAAAAAAATATAATTCTACAGCAAAACGAAAATCACTAAAGAAAATCCGCAAAACCAGCAAGAAATCTGAAGATGAAAGTAAATTGAAAATCTCGAGAAAACTGGATTTAGTGTATTAAACGTCACATGTGGGCACAAGGAGTGTGCTGAAGGAGCGTTAATTTTTTAAAATTTAAAAATGTAATTCCTGTGACAATATAGTATAGCCTAATAACCTTATGCAATGTATCTTAGGACCAATTTATAGTTTTATATTATAGCCTGCAAACTGAGTTATCTTTTTTAAAATAAATTTGTAAAAATAAGAATGAGATTAATAAATTCTTTATTTATCATCAATTTTCAACAATCGGAGGGTTTCTAAGAGCACCTGTGCAAGTATTTCCGTAGATGAAGGCTGCAGCTACAATCGTGTCAGTTGAGATTTCACTGTCGTCAGCGAATGATGTGACGCTGCGAAGGCGAAGGAAGACTATGAGGTCTAGTCTCTGCCCATACGTAAATAGCATACGTTAATCGTGACGTCATCGCACGAGCACATCGTATCGGACGCTAGCAACTTACGCACTCACCGTACGTACGGTAACTGCGGTAGTCTCTGCCCAAAAATACCGGAAGTTCGTTAATACTCACTGGGATAACGAACGTACGGTAAGCATTAAACCACGCCTTTCTTCCTGTCCCTGTAAGCCAATGGAAAATTAGAATCGTTGACATGAGAACGCTCAGGAGACGAGGCTAGCCTCAGTTGTTTTGTTTTGATTCTCCTTTCGACGTCTGCTCTCAATCATAGAAAGATGGGAAAAAAATTTCTTGTTATTACTTACACCACTCGGGTACCCAAATCAGAAGAAAAGGGGCACAAAAGAAGAACCTTTTGACCTAAGATTCATAATGATAATAAAAAAAAGCATTTTTGTTGGAGTTTTTACCTTTTTTTTTTTGGAGCATTCAGTAACAAATTCCTAAAATTTAAAATATCAACTAGCAAAGAAAACAAAGCAATGGAAGGTTCAAATTAAATTCATTTTTAATATTTCTTCATTGATCTGTCAATATGATAATGAAATTACAAAATATATCCCTAATGTAGCGAAATATCATTCTTTGAAACATTATTTTGAATTGTTTTGTAAATTATCAAAATAGCTTTAACACTATAATATTTTTTAAGAATTTGGCTCAAAGTACTTTTGTGTCAACTCTCAAATAAAAACCAGGCATTTCTGGCACCATGGACATATTCACCGGGGGGGGGGGGGGCATTTGTCAATGAGTTTGAAAGTGTATACATCTTCTTCCAAGTACATTAAAAAAGAAAAATTACTGGTGTTGAGTTAATACTGCTATCATTTTAGAATTGCATTGCTTCCAAAATCTTGGGGGGAGGGGGGGGGGGCTAAAAGACCAGTCCTCAAACTGTCCAAATTATGGCCCTGCCCAGGAGGACACTGAAATTTAATCTTTGGGAGGAAAAAAAGTCTTCAATTATTTGCCGAATGGAATGCCACAAATATTGTCGCTGAATGAGGATAATTTTACCTAATAAAACTCCTAATTTTGCTGAAGCGGCAAAAAAATTATCGAATAAGGAAAATTTTGGGAGGTCACAACGACTTTGCATTGGGACTTTCCTGGGCCTGCCCTCCCCTTCCATGTTGAGATGGTGACACCCTTGTCTGGCTCTGATCTATAAATTTTAGGCCCCCCTGGCAAAAAATTAGCAGAGCCCCTAACTGGCTACTGGAGTTCTAAGCCACTGAAAGCCGGGGGCCCATTTAGTATAGTGAGCCGCCCAGCGCTGCAGGTAAGTAGATCTGGAGCGGGGGCTAACTGAGCCCAAGCCCAAGGAGTTTAGAAACCCATCTCTCTTTAAATATCCAATGAATGAAATTTAATTTGTATTTATTAGGCTTTACATATGCAATTATGAAAAGAAAAATAATTGCTAAAATGTTTTTTCGTGAATTTCTTTCTATTTGTAGTTTGAAAATTAAAACATCATTCAGAACAATTTGCATAACAGATTATCTAATAGTTGATAATATTAATTTCTGTGACTGCCTGTCCCTAACCGCATCTCCTCTGAACTGGAAATGTCTGCCAAGTCAATACTGGTACTGTTGAATACATCACACTCTAGGATTCCCCGTACCTACCATTTTTGTTCTAAACTGTTGGATGGGGACCTGAAGACAGCTGTTTTTTGATCCAGAGGTCAGAAGACGAGTAATCTCTGGTCTAGCACTCCCAGAGGTATTAATTCTTTGAAGGACTTTGACTGCGACATATTTAACTTGCCCCAGTCACCATTAACAAACATGGAAGATCTTTGACCGGCTGGCATCGGACCTTGGACCCTTCGGGTAAGCAGGGGTCCTCCCCCAAGAGCAAAAGCACCCCCCAAAAAATACCTCTCAATTTTCTTCCCCCTCCCCTTTCCTTAGAAATTCTATTGGCGCAGTCTGTACCATGACCCCTTGCAGGTGGGCACCCCTGAGTTAAGAGTCTGACACCTTACGAATCCGGCCAACACACCCCACCTTTGGATACGGGTTGTTAATTTCTGTATTTATTGCACCCTGTCTCACCCCTCTGAACCTTGAAGGGCCAGATATCCAGTACTGATTATGTCTTGAGGATATCCAAGGATGTCATGATACCCTAAAAAGCATAAAATCTTTGAGGCGGATGGCAAACGGGTTGGCGTGCAAAGCGAGCAGGGGAGTCGGGCCCCCTAGTCTAAACAATTTATTTCTGTGTCTATCTTCTCCGGATTGGCCGTGTCTACCTGTACCACTGGATACAGGGCAAATAGGGGAAGCCATTTCCACTCTTTAACGCCCCTCTAAACCTTTAGGGGCTTCCATTCCTGAGGATATTCTGGGATGTCTCGACACCCCTAAAATCATTAATAGTCACCTGCTGCAAGTGGCTTTGAGCGCCCACAGGTGGCAACCGGGGGTTGGCGAGCCAAACGAGCAGGGGGCAGAGCCTCTAAAATTCCATTACAACTATACTGCAGTTTGTACAGAATATGTTTTAATATTCCTTTTTATAATAAAATGACAGCTTAAATAAAGAAATTTGTTTGAAATCAGCCGAAGGTATACAAATAAAGTGCATATTGAAGAAACAACAATGAACATTGATGTAAATGTGCATTTATTGGTTCCGCAACTGTGTAAAATTTTGTGATGTGTATTATGGGAATGATGATATGTATAGTGAAGAACAGGAATTCCAGATCCATCAATTGGGTGGTAAGGGAACCCTCTGAATTTTAGAAACAATCAAATTTGGCACTATTGTGTGTACGCAGTTTGTTTTCTTCCTATATAATCTATTGAGCACAAATCTTTAGACCCCCCCTCACCCATGGAAAATTGTGAAATGAGACCCTACTGTAGCTTAAGGGAGTCCTACGGAAGTATACATGTGTACCTGAGCTTACAGCTATTATGTGCAAAGTCTATGATGGCTGCTGAGTGATGAATTTGCTTCTTTGAGTGTTCAACAAAAAGAAGCAGAAATATTGGAATGCATCAAAAGACAAGTATTTCAGGAGTCTTATACAATGTGTTAAATGTGTGTGGAGTCTAATACAATGTGTGTGGAATAGTTTAGATGCAAAGTTTGTCAAACTTTTTTTCTGACCAAAATGTTGAGATTAACCTCACAGCAATGAAAATTGCTTTCCATCAGCAATATTACCAGCTTATTTGCTCATTCATCATTATGGGATTACCAACTAATTTACCTCATCATTCGGCAAACACAACATCATTTTTAATTCCTAGTATTCATTTATATTTACTGATGGGAGTGAAGTAAAAGATCTTGCAGCTTGGCCCAAGAAACATTGTTGTTTATTTTATTTGTACAAATTAATATTATTCGACACGCAAATGGATCATATATCAAACCTATAAATAAATAAAATTCTCAACCTGACCGTCTCAAATTTCATGAAAGTTTCAGAAGCCCTACTCTCTGACATCTTAAATGTAACAGTAAAACCCCTCCAAACGGCCACCCCACTGATGTGAACAATATTTTGTTCTCCGATTTCAAAGAAAATAACATTGTTAAATCTCTGACCTGCGGACACCCCTCTATTGCCGACAAAAAAATTGTCCCATTAGTGTCCGTATTAGAGGGGTTTTACTGTATATAATTTTTAAAAAACTTTCATACATGATTAGTAATTAATTTCTGAAAGTTGTTAAAAAGCACAGCACTTCTTTCTGACTTGCTGGCAGTGCGTAAAATTTTATAATTCAAGCTTTATGAGAGCTACAGAGCTGTATTATAACTCACTTCGAAGAGAAAGACATGCACTTCAGTTGAATGTGTAACTTAAGTACTTTTCGGAAAAAAAATCCCCTTTCGCAAAATTTTCAAATTAAAAAAAATTGAGAATAGTGTCATTTTATAAAAAAGAGCATGATTTTTACTGTATTTTAGTGAATAGGGCCAAACATTTTCAGAGTGGGACTACAACAAAATTTTAAAAAGTACATAATTTTAAAATTATTGGAATAAAAAAATGTTTAACTTACAAATCAGAGATGAAAGATAATGAAATTATCTTTAAAATGCGCTATTGTACAGCTCTGTAGTTAAAAAAAAAAAAAAAACTTATAACTAGTGATGTGCTGGATCGTTAAAAGTTCAGATCTGCGGATAGGGATCACTAGTGTCTAGATCCGTGTGAACTACTTGTGGGTCAGTACACGCCAGAAACTGAAAGTAGATAAATTTTAAATCGTGGAGCAACAAAGAAATTGCTATTACTCGCAAGCATAAAGGTTTAACATTGAACTCAAAATTTTCTTTTATTGTGTAAACAAGATTATAACTCCTACTTGGAAATTCCTAACAAATATTCAACGCAGAAAATTTCATTCTTTCAACTAGTCCCAATATTTAAACGCACATATATAAGATCTCACTGTTCAAACTGCGAAAAACACTACGTTGGTTTTTAATTAATATCTTCATTAATTCATAGGTGTCCACCAAGGGAAGGTCAGACTACGGCATTGAAAATTTTAGGAGGGTTGTTTTCAAGGGTATTTTTCTCTGTTGTATTTGGGGAAGAGGTGGACACCCCTGGGTAATTAGTGTTACAAAGATGAGACCAAGCTAAGAACACAAAGGTCAAGTCACATTTTGAGCGTAAAAAAGAATGAACAAAATCGTTTCATCTGTTTGGGAGCTACGATTCCACAAACACACACAAATATACATGTCAAACTTATTATCTCTTTCCTAATAGAGTCGGGGTTTAAAAATTAACTTTTTTAATTTCTGAAATGATACCTTATTTAACAAAATGAAAACACTTAACTTACATAGAATTTAAGAGTGTTTCATGCCTATCTATATTTAGAATTCAAATATGTGTTGAAATTTAAGAATATAAAAGATTTGTTTAAGATCTGGAAAAAACAGATAAGGATACACATCTTTATCTTCCCTCGGACATCTGGCATAACACTAGTCAGGATTTTTTTAAGCCAATTTTTTGTAAAAATTATCCTACAATATTTGTTGCAACTGTTCTGAGCCCACTCTGAACATTTGGGATGCATTCATTATAATACATTACAAAAAAAACCCTGAATTTTTGAGACACAATGTCAAAATTTAAAATTGTGAAAAAATATTTTTATCTGAAATATTTGTGTTGTTACACATCAAAGTAAGGCATATGCAGTTTTCTTTAAAATGAGCTATTATGCATCTCTGAAGCTCCCATAGAACTTGAGTCAGGTATAACATTTCAAAACACTGCCGGGAAAATAGTGTTTAACAAACTCAGACATTAGTTACTGATCAATTGTGTAAGATAGATTTTTTTTTAAAGTTTATATACATTTGAGGTGTCAGAGAGTAGTAGGATTTCGCAAAGTTTCTTGAAAATCTGAAACGATCAGCTTGAGAATTTTGTTGATTTTATTGCTTGGTTTAAAATGGAATGACCCACTTACCTGTCGGAAAATAATTAATCTGTACAAACAAAATCAACAGCAAATTTCGTAGGGTCATGGTGCAAGATCTTTTACTTCACTGTTATCAATAAATATAAATGAACGCTAAGAATAAAAAATGATGTTGTGTTTGTAGAATGACGAAGAATGTACTCGCAAATTAGCTGGTAATCCTATATACAGGAGGGAAAGCAATGTTTCACTTCTGTGGCGTTAATCACTTAACATTTGATCTATTTATAAAGTTTGACAAACCTTGCATCAAAAATATCCAATGCGTGTGATGATCCTTCTATACTTTTCTTTCGATAAGTTCCAATAGTTCAGCAAGTTTCACAAAACTCAATGCGCGGCGAATACAGCAGCCATCTTTGTTTTGACTCTAAACGTACGTACGAAAGGGTTTACGCCAGAAAAATCATGGCGTTAATTTACCGTACGTTCGCGTTTCGGCAGCTGCCTTTTGCGTCCCGTAAGAAAGGGCAGAGACTAGCGAATTTTGTTGCGTACGTAAAAGTGACGTCACGGGTGGGCGTTGCATGCGTTAAATTTTTACGTATTGGGCAGAGACTAGGCCTCTATTACTCTTGTCGAACATGCTCCAAAGACTTATAGAGAGATTTCAAAGATAGTTGGCGTTAGTATTGCAACTGTTGGTCGCATTAAAATACAAAATAGAGAAACAGCATCAATTTCTCCAAAGGGAAGACGAAAATTGAAAACTACACCAAGAGATGACTTTTCTACGTATGCAAAGTAAAAGAGATCTTCCAGCCTCCAAAGGCTAGTGCAGCACTTAATAGAGATTTAAAAGAGAATCGAATAAATATTAGCTCATCTACTTTTCGAAGGAACCTTATTGCAGATAGTCGGCCAGCCTATCGGCCTATGAAGAAACAGTTTATGGCCCAACGAATGAAGAAAAAACGCTACTTGAGGGCATTAAAATATAATAATTGGACTGTAGAAAATTGAAGCAAAGTACTACTTTTAGCGAAGAAAGTCATTTTATTGTCCAAGACCAAAGAACTTAACACGTGCGGAGATCTTACAGGCGAAAGAACATGAACCAGTTTGTAAAACTCCCCCAAAAGACGATGTTTTGGAGTTGTTTCGGTAGCATGGGGTTGGTTCTTTGCAGCTTGTTGAGAGTATGATGCGTTCTGAGCAATATATAACTATTCCGAAAAAAAAAAAGATTTTATTAGGGTTGAAAAAACGATACCCAGACGGAACGAGCAATTTCCTTCAGGATATAGACCGTTTCCATGCGTCCAAAAACGTCAAGAAACTCATGTCTGAGAACCAAATTGAGACATTGGAATGACTTGGGAACTTTCCTGATATCAATCTAATCGAGAATCTTTGGGTTACATGCAAGAAACGCCTATTGCATACCGACTGTTCAACTATAGAGAAGCTATAATTACTGCTCTAATTCATATCTGGTACCAGGACACAAATATTATAAATGATAGTAAAAATGGTGGAATTCCACCCCGAATCGTGTCCAAATGTTAATAAAGAGTCTTGGACATCATGTTATATACTAAAAACTTCTGATTTTATACGAATTTAAATAAAATATCATTTCTTCTTAGTTTTCTCAATTTTTGGAGTTAGTTTCAATTAATTTGCACAAAGGTGTATAGCGCATAACATTTTTCAACTCACACACATAGTGAGTTGAAACACCCTTTTCAACATCTACTTCTAAAATTAAAGTTAAACTTTTCTCATGGTCTGATACCTAACTTTAAAGCAATCATAATATTAACTTTTCTTTTTCTTTTACTAATTATTAAATTATACTAGCTTATTTAAAACATTCCTGAGGACTGATGTCAATTTTTTTATGCCTTTTATGAATTTTAACCAATTTGCTAACTTACCCCATATTGCTAGCCAACTTACCCCGTGACGGAGAAAGTGTGCAAACTCTGCAAAGATTCTCAAAACATTCTGTAAAAAAAATACACTAAGCAAAGTAGTGTCAAAACAAAAGCACGTTTTTATTGCTGGTACTGTACAGTTCATCCAAACAATATAACAAAAGTTTTTCTACTTTATTTACAACCGTTGAAAAAATAAAGCTTAAAAATTTCATCAACATGTCTTGGTCTCTCCTATATCTGATGCTTAGATTTACTTTTGCTTTAACATTAATTTGTACGAATTGAATTCAGAGGTTATTAAGTTCACTTATTTGTCATTCTTAAAAAAGTGTACATTTTCTGTCGCATGCTTATACAGTAAAAACTTAGTAGGAAAAGGAATTATGTCATACACACAATAAATTCTCACCTCCGTTAGCTAAACACAAAATGCCATTTCTCAATAATAGATGCCAGTAATGACAGTACACTTAATTATCACTGATACAAGGGAGCTTAGTTGGTTAGAATGTCGTGTTGAAACGTTCAGATCGCGGGTTCGATCCTACCATGGTTTTTGTCGCTTTTGAATGATTTCTCCCTCGATTTAATGTTTATCAAAATTTCCAGCAACACATAATCTAAACAAATTGCACGATTCTCAACCACAGATGTACTTTTACATTAAAATCAGAAAAGAAAACTTTTATTGTAGCATTGCAAATTGCAGTATCACGGATAACATTTCTTAAGGGTTTTTTTTGGGGGGGTGGGGGGGGGGGGGGGGGGGTGTTTTCTTAATACTTCATAAAACTACAAAAGTATGGCATCTTTTGAATTTCTTTTTCATCGTCATTGGCGAAATATAAACAAACAACTTACATTATGGCTGTTTTTCAAAAAAATTATCATTAAAAAAAATCGGAATTTTGATTTACCGCTGTCAAGCGCAAATCTTTCGCAATTGGCAGAGAGTTATCGCTATTATTTTGCATATATATATATATATATATATATATATATATATATATATATATATATATATATATATATATATAATTTTTTTTTTTTTTTTTTTTTGAAAATTGTGATCATTTTAGTGAAATACATTTAAAAACGATTTGGATGGCATACGAGGATAAGAACGTATTTAAAAACAAACGAAATTAATAATAAGAATTTTATAGGAGTAAGATCAATGCTTACAAATACATACTAATACTTTGAACGCAACAAAAAAATAAACATTTGTTCCTTATGAAACATGAAAAACAATTAATACCTTACTCAATGCATTTCACTTGAAGAGGAAATTTTGCGCTTAACTGAAGCATAATTGTTGAAAACCTGTAGTAATTGTTTTGAATCAAGCCAGCTAGAATATGGAGAGAAAAGCCCGAGAAAGAGTGAAGGGTATATTAATGTTTCCCAGAGGCATATAAATTTTCACTTTGGAGACAAAAATGGAAAGAAATATGTTCTCGTAAAAGCTCAATATCATTAAGTTTTTTTCTTCTCAAACACTTATAATAGATTTTCTAATTATACTTGAAGAATAAATCAGAGAAAAAAGTTATCGGGTGAGGAAGGAAAATATGTTTTAATTTAAAATGAGAACGGGAGATACTTTATTTCGGATAATTAATCCAGTAAACTTATGTTTACGTTACGATCATGTGGTTTACCTTATGATCACGATGTTTAATTAGTATTTATTATATGTTTTGAAGGTTGTTGAGAAAGGCAGTTTTTAATTTTAAGCTTCTGACAAACGTTTTAGAGTATGTTTTGAATGAAAACTATGAAATATTTTTTTCGTCTAGGTTCTGTTATTCTGCATTTAATTGTGGTAAGAAAAAACGAAGTACAAGATATTAAACATATCAATAGTGTTCCTAAATACTCTACTTGAGTACAAAGTATGCTGTGGATGCATAATTTTCAAAAGAAAAGAGTAAATTAAATTCTGACGAATATAGTCGATTTTATGCCCTTTGGTGCGCCTTCTATGTCCCACAAAAACTGCTGAAAACGTAACTGTAATGGAAGATTTAGCATCACTGAGCTAAGAAAAGCAATCACTAATGTGACAAAAGATTCAGTCACACTAAAAGTTCAAAGAAAAAAAGGTTTCATGAAAAATGTCTCCAAAACTTAGGCAAAATTTGAAGAACACTTTAAGTTACAACAAGTAACTTATGGTTTTACAACTTTCATTGATACTCATTTTAAAATTTGTTTTAATCCCGATACAAAAAGTTTTTTCCTTCAGTAGATGTTTTCAAACTTATTCCGGAAGCAAAAAATAATATTGAACTCTAATCACATTTTTAATTTAATCTCAAAGCATCATTCAGTGATTTTTTTTATTTCTTCCCTTCGGATAAAAGTAAAATTTTTACTTCTACACAACGGTGATAGACCCAAATATTCATGCTACGTCTTGAGGAAAAAAAAACTTAAGTTTCTATCTGTAATGATGCGTTTTTTTGAAAGCATGGGAAAAATCTGCTCCAACAGGAAAATTCAATTTATGGAGCAGAAATTTCAGCGCAAGTGCAGACAAGGATTTTTTTTTCATTGCTGCAAATTTCGACGGCAAATGAGCTTGGTTTAGTTAAAAATATTGAAAAAAAAAAATTTTTTTTTTTGCAGAATCCGACATGAAAAATGCTTAAAATATATTAATTTCAATTACTTTGGTTGATTTCTAAAATTATTAAAAGTTAGCATTTTATTTAAATTCACTTCTGTATAGTGGAATCTTACCGAATTGTTTCGCGACAAAGGGCTGAAAGTTAAGTCTGTCAGCAGGGAATGAGTATTGTTTTGGATTTTAATAAAATGTTAATGTATCTTTATAAACGATAAAGCTGGGACAGTTTTAATACTACTTTCAACGTATTTGAACAAAGAAGAGTTTTCGGATGTCTCTTTTAGAAAGAAAAAGTATCGAGCATTGATGGTGTTTAGTGTCTCGCTATCTATTTGCGTTTCAATCAGACCCAAACAAGTTCTTCTTGGATTCATAATACATATTTTTTTTTTTTTTTACTTTTAGAAAATATTGTAAGTTTTCTTCCAAAAGTTTATTTTGAAAATTGTATCTCGATTGGTATGAACATTTAAAGCGGTTGAAAAGTTTTTCGTCCCCTAAAATAGGGTATTTCTGAGAAGATATAGCTTGAAAATGCAATAAAAGAACAAAATCGAATTTAAAAACATGTCTTGAAATGCACATTCGTTTGATTCTGCAAAATATTGTGCCATATTTCATTATTCCAACTATGGGGAAAAAAGTGAACGAAGGTAACCGAAAATGTAAATATTGATTTAAGTTAAGTAATTATAAATACATAAAATATGGGCCAATGGTCAAATATCTCTTTCGATAATATATCAGAAAAAAGAAAAAAAAAAAAAAAAAAAAAAATCGTGAAAATGGAAGAAGTCCACAAATCTTTTTTTTTAAAAATCCAGCCCACCACCTTCAACCCCCCCTCAAAAAAAAAACATAAAAATGAGTGAAAAGGACGTTAAATAACCGCTAACAAGGAAGAGAAAACCACTTAGCGTATTTTTTCACTTTCAAATACTCTAATTGGCTTAAAAGTTCATCTTACTAAAAAAATAAAAAAATCAAAACTTTCGATTGTTTGGAAATTTTAAAGCGTAGAAAGGGATTTTTGCCCTACAAAAGAGAAATATATGTGACAATTTCGCTTCAAATTGGCTCATTAGCAAGATCGACTTTAAGAACTTTATTTTGTGCACATCCACGGCACAAGAGGATTGAATGATATAAGTTTCCCAACTTTCCTCGTAAATTTAGCATCAAAAAGGGAGGGGGGCAGCTTTTGATATTAACGAACTATTTAACTTTACCGCCTGATGACCCCCTCCTCCTTTTCAGAAACTTTTACAAAACCACTTTCTCTCTAGCTATGGATCACAGAATATGAAAGACAAGTACAGGAGTTTCATTTATTTCATTTCTTTCCAACGATTCATTATACTTTTAATTATTGTATCAAACCATGGCAAATCACGATTTAAAGTGCTGTCGTTACTTATAAAAATTCAGGAACTACCGTCTTAAAATAAGAATTATTTTTATTTTAAAACTACACATTTTATGTTTTAAAGCATTTCCAGTTTTTATTCACAAAACTATTAACAGCTCAAGATTTGTTACATTTTTTCAATGAACCAGAGTAAGTAATTAATTGGCTTGAAAAGAAATAGTAGTTATATTAGCGAATATCAAGAAGTATAATATTAATTAAAACACTGAAGTTAATTACAGTGCTCATTTGCAGGAAAGCAAAGAAAAGCAAAGCATGGAAACGGGGCATAAAAAGGATTCAATACTGTTCAAATTTTAAAGCTGATTAGTGTAAATATTTGAAAACTATTTCATGGATAATTCATCTCACGATTTCTGTTATTAATAAGAGGCTGTCTTTATTTCAATAAAGTATCGAAAATTAATGAGTAATGTCAATAGCAGATTTTTGAGCCTTATTAAAATACACGTAAGACATTTCGGGAAATATGTTTTACTGATCGGTTTCCATTATCATCTAGAAACTTAAGAGAATTCTTCTCGTTATAGATCATAAATTTACGAACAATGACTCATTAAGAACAAAGGTTAATGCATTCCACTTATTGGCATTCCATTTCACTTTAATCTCTTTTGTTGAGAATTTGACACAACGCATTTATTGCTGAAGGGAAGAATATGCATATTTCATTAACAGCTAATTCCAATTTTGCTCATAATATCAATTTCTTTATGCATGATATATTGATCTAAATTTGAACACATAGAATCATAACGCATTAATTAAATGTGCATTGTGACAAGAAATTTTAGTATGCCAAATCAGTGTAATTCTTTAATGCAATAAAGTTATAACTATTATTATATAGGACGGAAAGTCTATTTTCAATGCACAAAAGATTTCTTCTAAGAAGTCAAAATTCACAAAATGTTTCCATATCAATAATTTAAAAAGATTAAACCTGTTTTAACGAGTTGATGTGTGCACCACATGACTTCCTTTTACGCAAAATAATTTTTAATCAACACTTTCAGAAAAACACCAACACCAAAAACTTACCTGATTTGGGCGCATCACTCACATTAAGAAATCTAAAAACATTTCAAATATTAACTAGTTAGTCACGAACCGATGCAAAAAAAGCGTGCGATATATCGCCAAATTAGCGACAAAAGTTTGGCGATATATTGCCAAATGTTCACCAAATTCGATCATAACTTGAGTGTACATTGAAATAACACTGATTTTCCCTAAAAAGGTGTAAAAGAACCCTTTTGGAACATACGAATGCAATCAAAAGGGAAGGTGCACAACAAGACTCCACTAGGAGTCTACAAACCAAATTTCAACTTTCTACGACATACCGTTTCTAATTTATGCGAGATACATACATACGTACATACATACATACGTATGTACATACATACAAACGCACATACAGCCGTCGCGAGAAAACTTGTAGTAATTCACTCGAGAATCGTCTAAATGGATATTTTGGGCGTCCATACGTTCTTACGCATATATGCAAGTGCTGTCGGGTCGGAAATGCCACTCAACATTCATTCAGGGATGATTGAAATGGAAAATTAGGGTGAATTTTGAGGGAATTTTTTTTCGCTGATACAGTACTTCCTTTACTTTGTAAAAAGAAGTAAAAAAACAGCAAATGAACTGCATTTCGTTATGAAACGTGACCTTTTCTTTTCTTTTCACAGCCACAAAATAATTTATCTGCTTAATAAATGGACATTTTTCTAGTTTATATTGCTCACAAATCTCGATAAACTAGTACTGAAATCTCTCAATAGTACATTATTTGACTGCGCGTAAGCTCGCTGTATTCCAAAGTCTCAATGAATTCAGTAAATGCAATGGAACCTTTGTACTTGCAATGCTGGCACCAGCAACTGCAACCTTCCAACCATCGTAAAGGACATTTATATTCGCAGGTGTCTCGCTTGACATGCCAACGCCCATTCCACTCGGTTGAATGGGAGAACGTTTTTTTTTTTTTTTTTCATTTTGCTTCACTCAATGATCCTTTTCATCCATACTTCAGCCCTCATTTTTTTACCTGGTGAGATAAAAAAAAAAGAAAAGAAAAACAGGAGGTATTTGAGAATGCAATTCATTGACGTCAAAAACGATTCAATGCCAATGTTTCTGCACTAATAGAAATCCTTCGTGGATTAATCTTAGTATCACCTTTCAGTTAACTACTCTAAAGATCTAAAGAATCTTTTAATTTTCATTTAGAATCTTATGAACTCAATCAAATAGTTTTTATTCGATGAAAACATGAGAATTGAATTCAATTGACAATCAATTTCTAACCTCACTGGACGTAAATTATTTTCATTTTGTTCCAAAGATGGCAATGTAATGAACAAACGAATCGTATCTCGTAACAGTTCCCCTCCTTATGTTAATTATCAGTGTCAATGCAATGTCAGAAGTGAAATGAAAGAAATAGTATTTACACCCTTTCTTACACGCGATGTTACCAGTTATTTCCCAAAACCAATGAACTATGGAGCTTTTCATTTAAAATAGATTAGACAGTTAACGTTTTGGATTTTTAATGCATTTAATGTTAAATATTATACATTTCATGTAGCACTACGAGATCATGTATTTACCGCGCGTAAGAAATTAGAAACATAATTTCGCATCGTGACATATCACCTATGTTACTCGAAACAGGAAGAGAAAAAAACGTAATTATGGAATAATGGAATACTTTTTGATTGAAGGTACGAAATCAATTTTGTAAAGAAAAGTTTTTTTAAGGTAACACTTTTTAATAGTGCAAAGTCAGTATTACTAAGGATCTGTAAATTATACTAGTTTTTTTATGCAAAAAAAGAAATAATAAAAAAAACACATCCCGAAAAGCACTTAAAAGCGTCATTGAAAATTTAAATGAATGTACTTAAGGAAATATCCTTATGACCCTAAATTATAACGACAATGCTATGTTTGGGGAAAATGGCCTAAGTTTTCAATTTTGTTTTAAAAATTATTTAGCTTTTTGAAATAACTACAGCTAAAAATAATAATATAAACGTGATAAAATTTATATAATTATGATCCAAAAATCAAAGCTTTATGTTAAAACTGAGAAACTATCTTTGATTTAAACATCGACGAAAGTTTTATTTGACAGAGAAAAGCAAAATAATAAATGTTAAAATAAAATAGAATAAAAAACAAAAACAAAATAGCGAAAAGAAAAAAAAAGAGATCGTAGCAAAAGTAGACTTTTTTTGATGCGAAATCGGATTTAGACAGATTTACAGAAGTACCCTTTTGCAAAAAGTATTCTTACTTGTTTTACTGGTAACAAATCATGTATTTCCTTATCAAATTTAGTATGATTTTTTTTCAAAATGCTTTAAAGGTTCATTCAATGAATTATCTCAATTAAAAATTCAGCGGCTGATATTGCTGTGAGAACATACATGAAACGCATAATCATATAATCAAATAATTAATGAATATTATCGTATAAAAGTAGTGTTATAAAAACGCTGTAAATTACTTGGTTTCATAAGACTTACTTTTTGACATTACATCAAACAGAATCGGATTAATTACTTATCTAGATGTTTTCTGCCATTTTGCTCAAAAAAAAAAAAAAAAAAAAAGCTGAAATCAAACATCAAGATAAACGGAAAACACAGATTTATGTCTACAGTAAACTTTACTTATTCTAGCATAAATAAGACACAAATTTACAAATGTGGTACCGGTTCTTTGAAAAGTTTTGATAAAAAAAAAATTACTTTAAAAAAAATAGACATGCTATTTTGTTCCTTATATCATCGAGTTTTTTCTCCATTAGCTAAACTGATGTAGATAGGCGATAACATTGAAAATGGCGTCTTTAAATGAAAAATGATTATTCTTTTACCTGCGGGGTTTTGTTAATGAAAAAGTGTTTGCACACTGGTTCGCAATATGGACACATGAAAGGAAATACAGTAAAACCTGTAAAGTTGACCCCTTTATTAAGTTGACCACCTGCCTAAGTTGACCGATATTTTCAGGCACATAATTAGATCTACATCATATAATTCAACCTCCATAAGTTGATCACCTGTTTAAGTTGACCACTAAAGTAGTGCAACGCGAGTGGTCAACTTACACAGGCTCCACTGTAATACTGAATGCGATATCATGGGTTACAACTACTAATATTTGGGGCCAAGAGCACGGGGAGGTAAAGAGGGGGTTAGGGACGATCAACTGCCCAGATCCCTTGGTTTCAATACGTATTGTCAATAGTTATATGAGCATTGTTTCCATGTAAGGACTGACACGATCAAACAATCACCCAGAACAAGGTAAATTCTGGCTACGCTAGTGCTTTGCGTGAAGCTACAAATGGCCTAAATATTTTCTCCGAACTACGAAAGGTGCACGCGTAGAAAGAACTGTATTAACCTTAGAGAAGGAACCAGTAAATGGAGGAAGCTATTCCAATCATTGGCTAAGCAAAAGCTTGGTCAAAGAGCTCAAGTCACGTGACTCAACAACGACTAGCGAAGGAAACCTGATTTCTTCCAATGATTTCCCTTAAAATCTATCACGTGATTTGAAGTCTTTCCTTCACAAATGAAAGGATTCACTCCCTCCATTTTATCTCTTCTCGATGGTATTAACGTTGTGGGTTTTTTTTTTTGGGGGGGGGGGAGATAAGGATCAAATTTTTTTTTAAAAAAAGGTTAAATCTGAGTTTTTTTTTAAAAATGAATTTTATTTTTCACTACAATACTTTATAAATATCCTGTACACTTGTTTCAGAGTATGGAAAATTTTCCAGTGCAAAGAAACTGAAGCTGCGGGAGAAAAATAGAAATTTATTTTGAAGCTGGTGAAGTTAACAAGCATGCAGAATCTTAAACAAATGAACTTTTTAAAATTCCGTTTGGTGACTTGTAAATACCAGAATGACTTAAATAAGTACTCAACGTAATTTCAAAAGATAATTCTGTGTGATCTAAGTTTAATGACATTTGGCATTGCGCCGGTTTTGGATGTTCAAAATAATCTTATTATCCATATGGTGATCAGGGATGAAATACCATTCCTTCACAATAAAGTAAATTTTTACGATCTGGTTCAGATTAAAGATGTAGTAATTATACTTGATCCTGCAGGAGTAAAAGATTCCCTGAATTAAAGACACCATGAAGGCAATAATGAAGACAAACATGTTCCTACTAAGAAATGATAATATATTTTTGTTTCTGAGATGTTTCTGCCACGTTTTCTAAAACTGAATATCAACAGAGGAATTTCAGGAAAAATGGGGTAACCGTTAATTACAGTAGCCCGTTAATAATAGTTAGAAATTCGTATTAAAATTATTATGCATATTAATTATTATAATAAGTATCATATATATTATTTATCAAAGGTTTTCCTCGACAACGCCATAATTTTCTCAATACTTTATCAAACTTGATAAGTAAGGAGTCAATTTAAAGGTTTTCCTTCATCGCTTCCAGCGAAAAATAAGGAGACAGCTTACATTTTGTTTGTTTTATCCGAAAATACCTATTTATTCTGTTTTTATATTCTCATTGTTTCAAATTTTAGCATGGTAAATCGAAGAATAATTTTCTAAAATTATTTCAACAAAACAGACGTATCGATTTTAGTTTATTTTATTGATTCATTATGAATTGCTTTAGTATATAGCTTTCCAAGTTGAAAGCCCAGTAGCTCAGTTGGTAAGAACGTCCTGCTAATAATGCGATAGGCATGGGATTGATCCGCCCATGTGCCAAAAATGTAGTTGAATGACTAATTTTCTTCAACTGAATTTTCATCAAATTTCCATGAATGCATAATCTTTACTCGTTGGGGCAGAAGTTTAAATCACAGTTTTGTTAATGCGTTGAAATCGGAAAAGAAACCCTTTCTTTTAACCTGGCTGATTGCAGTATCATCATATACGTTATTTATGAAAGGTGATTTTTTGTGACAACGTCATAACTTTCCCAATAATTTATCAAACTTGATATGTAAGGCATCATTTTAAACTATTTTCTTCAGTTTCGAAGAAAAACAAGCAGAAAACTTATTTTGTGGTAGTTAAAAAAAAAAAAAATCTGTTTTTCTTTTTTTTTTATCAATTCATTTAATCATTGAGTTTGTGTTTAGCCTTCATGATTTTTGTTGTTTTTGAATAACTTTATTTCTTGGGTAAATTTACATCAAAACTATCAACAATATGTATAATTCAAACTCATTTCAGGATTCCGAACCACTGGTGTGCTGTATATTTCTCAACAGTGCTGTTTTTGTTTGTGTTCCCTTAAATACTTTGAAAAAGTACAAAAGTAAGGCACCATTTGATTTCATTTTTCACCGCCATTTGAAAACATAAACAATTCACAATGTGGTTATTTTTCGAAAAATTAACGTTAAAAAATTCGGATTTTTCAATTATCGCTGTCAAACGCGATTGTTTCGCACAGGTCAGTTAAGTTATATTAAGTATGTATTATAATATGCAAATGAAGTAGAAACAGTTGTGATAATAATAATTAAGTAATTATTAATTTTAATAAGACTATCGTATGACCCGATCATATTAAGAAGTTCGAATTTTGTCCGTCGGATATACATTATTGTGGGTAATTAAAGAAATAAGTATTAATTTTGGTAAGTTCGAAGAAGAAGTGTCACCGAGTATTACCACAGTAATTCCTTTCAAAATTAAACGAGCTTACTTTTCTGTGCACCGATTTCTAATTAAAAAGAAATTGTCTTAATGACATCTTCACTATTTCGGAACCAGTTACATTAGCTAAGATTCACGTTCTTTACCACCGCTCAGTTACCCATAAGCCAAATTATTCTCGAATATTCACGTTCTTTACGAAGTTTCTCACTCGCTGGCCTCCTGTTCCTTCTGCTCTGGTTCAGAGCGTCGAGACTTCTTCTCTTTTTAAACGTTTTATTTATTCAGTTGTTTGACCTTTTTGTATGTGTGTGTGTGTTTTTTTTCTTCTCTATTCGTTGTTAATTGTTTGTATGATATGCTCATTTTATTTTGTGTATTTTGTACTGTTGTGCCTCTTACCTTCGGGCCCTATGTGATACTATGTGGTGCATAGGGAGTTTCTTTTTGTGTCTAAAAAAAAAAAAAAAATGGCTCGGTGTTCATTATGTTTCAGTGGTTGTATTCAAAATACATATTTAATTTATGATCTTCAATTCCTGAGCGTTTTTATATCTTTAATAGTCTGGTATTGTGATTGGATTTTTTATTTTTTGATTTACTGTCTTGTGATATGTTCTGTTGGTATAATATAAGTCACAGTCGAATGAAAATTTCTTGAATGCAAATGTTGAAAACACTTTTTATAGAGCCGTTTTCATATTTTATGACTATTATTTTTTTCTTTGTATAGTTGCATTTACTCGTTAAATGTTTTTTTTTTACATTTTTTTAAATTTTAAAACCAATGAAATTTATACCATCATCAAAAGTATTTCTGCAATTAAACATTAAAATAATCATTTTAACGAACATATTTTATTAAAATATTTTTAAATTTCATTGCGTTTTAAAGGTATTTCCTTTTCATATTATATTCTACCTCATCATATTATTAGAATGTTTTGTGTATTTTGTTTCGGTTATTGACTTTTTGAAATTTTAATTTTTTTAGCAACGCACGCTAATCCACTTCTATGAATGATGCTGTAGTTTGAGTAACTTGGTGCTTCTCTAACGTACTCTTTTTTATGTCGTCAATAAACCACAAATGTTTCTATTCGCTGCTTACACAACGCAGCAATACTTTTCTATTACAGACGCAGCAGATGGCTCGAACGAACTAGTGACAAAAAAGGTCTAGGATTTTAGCTTATGATATTTCGTTAGTATTGAAAAAAAGTTTTGGCTGATGTCTTTCCCGATCAACTCATTGGCCGGGCTTCTTTGTAATAGGGTCAGTGTTTTGCTGAAAAAATGTGTTATCGAGGCATCATTTTAGTGAACGAAATATTTAAGAAATCAAATGAAAAAATAAAAAATAAAATCGGTTGTATGAGGAAGATAGCATATATATATATATATATATATATATATATATATATATATATATATATATATATATACCCCACTAAAAAGGATCTCAAAAATTTCTCTAGAAAGTGCCGCTTTCTTGAGAAATTCTGCAGAAATCTGAAGATATTTTTAAGATTTTGTTTTGCCTCAAAAATATCTCAAGAATTTTTTGAAACGTTTTAGAGTCATTCACAGCTTGCTAAATTTGTCTCAAGAATTTCTACACAAATTTAAAAACAATTTGGCGCTAAAGTAAAATCTGAAAAAAATCTGCAGATACCATTAACATCGAACGAACAACGATTTTTGCGATTTTCTTTTTCGAAATTTTAAAGCTTTTTTTTTTTTTGAAAATTCATTTTATAAATGTTGTGCGAAGGTCCTTTGATGCTCGAGAATTCAGAGGGGGATTCCTCTCATTCCTATAGTGAGGGGAAGATTGTCGATTATCCCCCCCCCCACCATTGAAAAAGGTTTTTCTTATTCAAATTCAGTTTTCGTCGGATCTAAAGTGATTTTGGCACCAAGGTCCTTTGATCAGGAGGAGCTCATATTGGTGTTTTTGCTCCCTGTAGGGGGTCGACCTCCATGGGGGGGGCCTTATAAAAATTCAGCTTACATCGGATCTTTGCTAAATTTGAACAGAGGTCGTTCAATGCTCAGAAATTTACGAAAGGAGAATCTCGACTGTGGGCGGGGGGGGGGACCCTTAATGAGGGGGGGCGACCCCCCTCATTGGGCTGTTTTCTTTGTACAATATCTGTTTTCGTCCGATCTTTCACAAATTTGACACAGAAATCCTTTGATCAGTAGGAACTCGCATAGGTGGGTTTTCGCCCATATGGGGGGGGGCGGGGGGTTGCCCCCCATGGAGTTTTTTTTAATACTAATCCACAGTTTGCATCGGATCATTACTAAATATGAAACAGGCTCTTAATGCTCAGGAGTTTACATGAGGGGTTTTCACCCCTTTGCGCGGGGGGGGGATAGACCCTCCAGGGCGTTTCGCCAGAAAGTCTGTGAAACGGAATGTTTACACTTTTTTTTTTTACAATGACTGAAATTTTGAGATTCTAAAAAAAAAGTAAGAAATCCAAAGTCATGTAAAATTAAATATTGAGTCATAAAATAGCTCTTTGGGAAATTTTACACTTTTATTTTTCTTTTATTAAATGTTGATGTCGAATGGAGTTTTTCGATGTTAAAGAAAGTATTGTGAACATAGGTGTCCTTTAGATTTTAAGAATATAATCTGTGATAGTACAATGCTTACTTTTTAAATTAAAATTATACAAATTGAACACATATTTCTACATTTTTATCCATAAAAACAAGATACGATTGACATAAAAGAACCAATCTATAAATGAAATTAACTTTTGATTGCGCAATAACTTTCCTGTCCTACTGCAAAATCTAGAGTCCAGCAAAATCTAAGCAATTCACGACAATGAAAATTAATACAACACTAGTTCATATTCTGATAGTTTGTCCGAAAATGCTGCATTTTTTTTTCTTAATTCGTTGTTGTTTTTTTTTTTTTTTATTTAATGATTTATGAATCACTTTTTTTCATATTTTTTTTGCTCCAAACTAATCAGTCTCGGGCTTGAAGTGAAGAGAACTTGCTTCCAGCTTTACCGGCGACCGGCGATTTGTTTACC